>NC_143055.1:125077500-125267500 GCF_052426305.1 Pelodiscus sinensis
TCACATCTGATCTCACCGTGACATTCATTTGATTGAAAAGATTGGCTTTTGCCCGGCTTCTGGAGCTGCTGGAGACATTTTGCTGGGCTACGTCATCTCTCAGGCTTATGCATGGAATATTTATGCTGGTATATCTACCCCACCAAATCCACTGGGTAGATGCGCTGCATAGGTGTAAGAGTGGGCTTGTTCTATCATAGCATTGCTATATATATTCTCAGTGCAGATAGCTCCACTGTCTCTTTCAGTCTCCCCCAGCTGTTGTAATTGCTGGAGACAGGAAGCTGGAGGTTACACACTGGAGAGCTTGAAAAGGGAGGAAAAAGAAAAAGGATGCTTTTCCATTCACTGCTTTTTAGAGGACAGATTCTGGTTCCATTCAAGCCCATGCAGACAACCTCCAATTGGTTCAGCTGGTCCAGGACTGGACTTTCAGTCACAGCCTGTTCCTGGAAGGTGCTGAGCAGTTTTGAGAGGTGCTATCAGCCTTCAACCGCCCTACATGTCCCTAGGAAACATGGCCTCTGAGCACCTTGCAGGATCATGCCCTCAATGCACTTCTTTTTTTTTTCTTTAATCTGGCTGTCATCCAAGTTGTCAAAGTGAAGCCCTGACCACTTGTGACCATTAAAGATCCCACGAGGAGCCTGAGGTCCCTGCCTCTGAAGCCTCCAAAAAATGCTCCTAAAATTTCCATTGGATACTACATTGATCACTTCCTGGCCTTCCCTTCTGTGCAGCCTTACTAGTCACTGCTACAGAAATGCCACATTCTTCCCTCGAAGTAACTGCACTCCTGTGGTGGATGAAGTAATTCCTGAAAAGTGGAAGGGCTAAATCCTTCTCTCACTTATACCCATTGGCAGGGCTCTCCTTACCCATGCACAGAATATACTGCTGCGAAGGGCATACAAAATTTGTGGCACCACTGGGTCTTCATGTCCACTCATCCACTCTTCCTATCTGTGGTCTGTGGCTCTGCTTCCTCAGGAGAGGATCTAGTTAACATAACACTGAAAAAGCCAGCCGGAGCAATCAGCAACACCCTGAATCTGTGAAAGATCTGTTCATGTGGTAATGAAGCCAACCCCAGGTATATCCTGTCAGTTTTTTAATTTACTGTGTGAATCGACGGGACCTTAGTTTAAATTTTGCTTTAAAAGTATTTCATTTGTGTGTTGCTGAAGATGATAAAATCTCACCTCTAAAAAATCATCACTCCCTCCCCCCAGCAGCCATCGGGTATAGGGCCACTGCGTAGGGCCCTATTCCTAAGGAGAGTTCTGCCCATTGAGTATCCCTGAAGCCACTTGGATGTGAAAGGAATGGATGGACGGTGCCCAAGCGTATTGGCAATGATGGCACCACCCGCACTAAGCCAACAAGCACAATATTCTCGTTCTTTTGTCTGAAAATTCATGTTCTTGGTACCATCTTAGCATCACACACTTTCTTCGGGGTCCCTGTTGCCGTTTACCTCTGTGTCAAAGTCTAAGGGGTAGATTTCCAGTTGGCGTAAACAGATTGGTTTAAATGGAGCTACTTCAAAAAGCACCAGTTGAGAATTGGTCCAGTATAGTCTACCTGTCTGCCTAGCACCCAGGATAGTAATGGAAATAAACAGAGACTTGACGAGGAAAATCAATGCTCCCTTTAGTGTCTAGAGATGTTTAATTTCGATTAATCAGCTAATCGAGTAGTCAATAGAATTTCCATCAACTACTCAATTAGTCGGTATGGGGGGCACTTGCTATCCCTCTGCGCCTCTCCCTTTGAAATGTACAAGAGCTGCCTGTGGCTCCTGTACATTTCAAAGGGAGAGAGGTAGCGGGAACCCGCGCAACTGTTTCAAAGGGAGAAGAGCAGCAGTCGGGACCAGCATGAGTGGAACTGTTTCAATCCCCACTAACACTGTTTCTCCAGTGCCCTCTGCCTTCCTTCCCCATGGAGACAGTGCTGGGGGGAACCAGCTCTCTCTGATAGAGGCAGCAATGCGGAGGGGACGGACAAGTCCACTTGATTACCCAATAAGCATTTGCTTATCGGGTAGTCGAGGAGTCACTTACATCCCTACTAGTGTTCTGAATTTATTCCCTCTGATCCGAGGTGTTTTTCATTCCAGTTGTATACACCTGAGCACCATTAAGATGCTGACCTTGGATATAGATGTGATCAGCCATTGGATCCCCTTCGTTGTGTTAGATGGAGGTCTCAGCCGCTGCTGCTTTCAGCAGTACCTCTGTACTCATTAATGCCATAGTAGAGGTGGGCCCAAACAAAAACACCAAGTCAGCCACACTTGAAATGGGGGGTGGGGGGCAGGGGGCAACTCCTATTTCAAAATTTGAATCTAGATCCAAATTTCAAGATTTGCCTTTCTGGTAAAAAGGGCTGAACCAAACACCTGTGTCTACAAACTTTTGACCAATATCTTTTCACAGTGATACAAAAGCCACACGATCCTGGGGAATATATTGTTATTTATTATATAAAAGGGATCTACTGTCTGTCCTGTTTGTTACACGTGTTCCCATAAGGGCAAGCGTTGGGCCAATTTGAAAGGCCTTCCTTTAGAGACACTTTGTACCATGCAAAGTGTCTTCTGTCAGGTAAATGTGGTAAATATCAGCATGAATTGGTCTAATTTTATAGACATCCCAGTCCTTTTCATTAAAAAAGCCTTGTGCAAAGAATTAGAACAAGGTTGCAGAGCCAGCTTCAAAGAGCTTAGAGTGAGAATTAAAGAGTCTGGACTCTTCATCACGCCGTCATCTTTCCTGACCTGATACTTTGCAGCTCTTCTCATTACAATGATGTGTGGGAAGGATGATAGAAATTTAATTAACATTTGATTCCCACTCTGAGGAATCAGACGCCAAGCTGAATGCAGAGATATACTTAAGTATGTGCCTGGCTTTAAGCATGGCAGCAGGTAGAACCGCTCATGACTTTAAAGACAGGCACATGCTTCAGAGCTAAGTGGAACCAGGGACTTCAAAGACTCCTGAGCCAACGCAGCAGAGGTCCTAACCAGGGCTGAAAAATTGGCCCCCATAGCTTGGTAAGAGGCCACAGTGTGGGGCTCAGGGTAGACAAAGGGGAGGATGCGCCAGGGATTGCTGTGTAGTCTAAAAGCCAGCATAGAAAGGGGTCAGGTCTGTGATGTGTAAAGCCAAAGTCTGTCAATTGGGAGTTTTCCCCGTGATTTTGTGTTAGGCTGCATTAGAGGAAGTTTGAAAGCCAGCAAAGGTTTCAGTATCATAGTCCAGTTCTCAACACTCCCCACACTGGTGTCCAACACTCCTCCCTCCCCAAAAAACCCCTCTGTTTGCTTTCACTTATGTTGGTTTGGCACATGGAAACTGGAACTAATTTAGGGCCAAACTGAGTGTGTTGGTGACTCACAATGCACAAATAAACTGGGCTAAATCCATTATTGGTGTTATACTACTGAAATCCGTTTGGTCCGTTGACTTGAGTGGGACTGCACGGATGAAAATCAGCACAGGAATCTGCAAGCATTTTTCCAAATTCAGTTTTTGTTGCATTTTACCTTTGACACGGAAGTCCATGGGTACTAACTGGCAAAGGCGTCAGAGTTTTTTACAAGCAACTCCTATCTCAGACTTGAATTCACTCAACCTAATACACTGCTTTCATGGCATTTATCCACCAAGGGTAGCATGTTTGGTCTCTACTGAAAGTCTGTGACTTACAGATACTCATAATCTTTCTGGGAAGTATGTGTGGTTATTATTTTAAGGACTAATGTAACAGTATTGACCATCATGCCCTTATGGTCTTGACGTAAAAGTGAGTCACTAGGATATGCTGCCTTGGTGACAGCCCGTTCAAGCCTGGAGGAATTCTCAACCCTCTCTGGTTAGCTGATCATGTGTTGCTCAATTGTCCACCATTCCAATTGCCCAGAAAAGTCAATGGACTTGGGGCCTGCATCTGTTTTCAGTCTGAGAGCAAAGGCAGGGCTGCTATAGCCTAGAGGAGAATACGTATGTAGTTGACAGACTGGTTGTGGTAGGGAGTTAACACCCACCAGGCACAAGCAAGACAATCCTGCACTAGAGGCAGGTGGCAACAAGATAACTTGCAGCCCTGGTGCCCTGGGAAGTGTCACAACTTTTGATGCTCCAGTTTCACCCATTGTGAATATACAGTGAATAGATACTTTTGCAATCTTTTCCAGATTGTCATAACCGTTGCAGTTTAGAAATGTAGATGTTTTACAGTTAGTCAATTTCACCAATATTTTGGGTTCATTTCCTTGCAACCACAATGCAGGGGTTGCTGCTGCATATGAGATAAAGACAAATAGATAGGAAACCACAGCAATGCGTGTTTACTCCTGGCAAGAGGAAATGCATGGCATACTGACATCTAACATTCTCTGTTAAAAGGGAAGATTAATATTAAAATTCTTAGTAATACAAAACACCTCTTGCAGATGGAATCTCTTTCCTTTTTGTTTGAATAAAACTATTCAAAAATTGAAATAGGCATAATCACCATACACACATGTATTCCCAGCACAGTGAAGGCCTTGCTCAACATAATGGACAGTGTTGGAACTGGAGCTGTGTGGAAGCCTGCTTGAGTCTACACTTTGAAATTGTTTTGTGAAATAAGTGCCTTCTGTTTAAGGAAGATTAAAATGCCATAGATTGTGGCAGTTGGGTCATTTTCAATTTTGAAGATTTAAGTGGATTTAGCTTTTGAACACTGGTCTAATTTGTATGGATTTTATATAATAGTCTTTTCCCCAGCTTTCTCCCAGCAGATGAGCTGTGCATCTGCATTATTAATCTCAGAGCCTTTTCTCTTTTGTCGTAACAAAACAACCTAGTCTATGCAGTATTTATTACAAATGGATTAAAAAATACTGGGGATAATAACAAGAGCTTCAAAGAGTAAGGCATCAGGAGACGGATGAGTGAATGACACAAGAAAAGGCCCTTTCCTGGTTTGAACGTCTGAAATAGTCCCCACACACAAGAGTGAATGGAACTGAGTCAAACTGTGCGTTTGTAAATTAATTTAAGGAAAATTTGTTGTATATTTCCTGTCACCTGGACACAGCAGTGGCTTTAGCTTTAGCAGGGAAATCAACATGAAACATTTAAGTTTAAAAGAAAAGAGATGACAAGCTGAGACTCGCACAGAACACATAGGATCTGAGCTGCATTTGATTGAACCTACTAGGGGTTGAGCACGTAAGTGCCAGTGCGTGACTACTCACTACTTTACTTAGGCTATGTCTAGACTGCAGGCTTCTTTCGAAAGAGGCTCTTTCGAAAGCATCTTTCGAAAGAGCCTCTTTCGAAAGATCGCGTCTAGACTGCAGGCGGATCTTTCGAAAGAGCAATCCACTTTTTCGAAAGAGAGCACCCAGCGAGTCTGGATGCTCTCTTTCGAGGAAGCCCTATTTACATTGAAGAACGCCTTCTTTCGAAAGAGGAACTTTCGAAAGAAGGCGTTCTTCCTCGTGAAACGAGGTTTACCGCCATCGAAAGAAAAGCCGCGTTCTTTCGAAATTATTTCGAAAGAACGCGGCTTGAGTCTGGACGCAGGGGAAGTTTTTTCGGGAAAAGGCTACTTTTCCCGAAAAAACCCCTGAGTCTGGACACAGCCTTAGATGCATAACTTTAAGCCTGACCCCACAGGGAAGAAAGGAAGAGTAGTGCCAGCATGGTGGTGATTTAAGGCAGTATGTTAATGATTAAGTGTGCAAGTTGGTCTCTTGCTTCCAGGACTGACAGGGCTGGGACATGTTTTTGTTTAGCACTTGTTCAATCAACTCCTACTTTTATTGTTTTTTTATGGCAGTAGAGACCAAAATAAAAATCAGGGCCCCATTGTGCTAGGAGAATAGTCCCTGCCCAAAGAGTTTATAATCCAAATAGCAAAAGGTGGAAGGGGAAATAGAGGCACCCTGAGAGGTGAAGTGATTTGCCTAGACTCTGTCAGTAGCAGAGCCCAGAATAGACTCCGGGCCTGACTACTGCTCCAGTGCCCTAGCTGCTAAACCACGCTGCCTCTTTTGTCAGATCGTACAAACCACTGTGAAGAAATTAATCTCTTCTCTTTATGCTGCCCTCCATATCACCTCTCCCTGAGGTGACCCTGCCAGCTGATATCGGAGAAGAGTTGATGGGCTCACAGTGAAGATCCTTCCTACCCTTTTCTGCCAGAAGGAAGGTCACCATGGAAACAGGGCCTGAAGGGTATTGGAGAAAGTAATCCACAAAGAAAAATCTAATGGAATGGAATGGAAATGAAACCAGTGAAGTGCGGTAGAAATGTAATAGTGTTCTATAGGTATTATGCTATAAAATGTAACAGCCAATGGGAGCCTTTGTGGGGTTGGATGTTTTTTAAACTATCACACAGAATGCCGTAACAGGGATGCAATTCTCTGCTGAATTCTACAGGATGGGCCAAAAGGCCTATAGGAAACTATATTTTTCCATTAAGTGCTATTTGTCTTTTCCATAATGGAGATTAGAAAAAAACAAACAGTTGGACAGAGTCCAGAGGCACATAAAAACTCCCCTAGATTGGGGGTGGGAAGGAAAAGCATTGACATTAACTTTTGTTTCAGATGTTTTTAAAAGAAATCACACTTTAAACCTTATCATTTTGTTGCTGTGTGGGCCAGAAGTGGAAAGTGCACACTCAAGAGTTTTAAACGGAGAGAAAAAAGTGCCTGCAAGCTCAGAGTCCTTGATTGTCCAGCTTCAGCAGAGAGTGGAGTTTTATTGCCAACTTATGATGTCTTTCTTGAGTATGGAGGTTTTACAATGGAAACTCTGGCAGAATCTTTATCTACAGCAGTTGTTCTCAGAGTGTTGTCCGTGGACTATTAGTGGTCCATGACCATCTGGCAGGTGGGCCATGGGTAGAGCCTCGCCCACAGGTGAAAGTAAGCGAGTGCCGGTGCACAGCTCCCAAGTTGCAATAGGACAGTACCTGTAAGAAATTTTAAGTTACTTTCACTGATTGACTCGTCTCTCCCACCGCAGCAGGGAGCCTGTACTGATGCTCCTGTCCCCCTCTCCCACCTCCTTGTGAGGTTGGCTTCTTGCTGCAGGAGGGAGCCCTGAGCCTTGCAGGCCGGGTCCAGATCGTGGGGGGAGGAGGCAGCTCTGCACGCTGCTGCTCCTTCGCCCGTTCCCCCTGACTGGGGGATCCGCAGTGCAGGAAACCGCTCACTTGGAAGCTTTTCCTGCTGCTTCCGTTGGCCAGAATCCCAGCCAAACCCCCACCCCCAGCTCACTCCTGCGCCTGACCTCCTGCTCAGATACCCTGCCCTCAGTCTGCTCCTATACCCCACTTCCCAGCCAGACCCTCCACTCTCAGCCTTCTCTTGCACCCAACCTCCCGGTCAGACCCCACACCCTCACCCTTCTCCTGCACCCAGTCTCCCCCCAGGAACCCTGCACCCCCACGCCCCATGCATGCATTTTGTCATCGTGGGTGATTGGCTGGTGGTCCATGGAAAGGTTTGCATTGAGCAGGGTGGGCCATGGGTTAAAACAATTGAGAAACCACCGATTTGCAGTTTAGACTCCACTGAAGACCTGGCTGGGATGCAGAGGATGAGGCCCCTCAAAAAGGGTGCTGCTTGCCGTCCGACCCAGCATAATGAAGGGAAGTTAATGGCTCCTCTAGTGCAGTGCAGAATGAACAAATTAATCCACTTTCCTTAGAGGCCATTTTTATTACAGTAGCATGTAGAGGCCCCAATCAATATCAGTGGCCTGTTGTGCTCGGCAGTGTGGATGGTCCCTGCCCTGAAGAGCTTACAGTCTGTGTGGACAAAGGGGAAGGGAAGAGGCAGAGGCAACATGAGATCGCAGAGCAGGTCCCTGGCAGAGCTGGGAGTACAATCCAGTTGTCTTGACTTCCAGTCCTGTGCCCCCTCCACTAGGAAACACTGTCTCCCAGTGCGGCTGAACAGAAAGTGGAAAGAATTTTTTTCATACATGAGAAGAATAAAACAGACCCTTGACATGACCAATCCATGTACTTGTCTCTTGCAGCTTATTTGTGTTTCCTGATGACAGCTCTGGGAGTGACCGCTGGCGCGCACCGATTATGGAGTCACAGGTCCTACAAAGCCAAGCTGCCTTTGAGGATATTCCTGGCTGCGGCTAACTCCATGGCTTTTCAGGTAGGGATGTGGCTGCCAGATGGGATCTTCAGTCTCTGCGCAGTGTTCACCAGGCCAGCGCGAGGGTCTCTTCTGTTTCTGTTCAGTGCTGAAGCAGGGCTGCAGTTATTGTTTATACTCACCATGCAGAGCAGGGGTGGGCAATAATTTTGATGGAGGGGCCACGCCAACATTTTGGAAAGCTGTTGAGGGCTGCACCCTTCTGAGATATCACTGGAGGAGGTGCAAGAGCTGGGATGGAGGTTGGGTGCAGAAGAGGGCTTAGGGTAAGGGATTGGGGTACAGGAGGGAGTGCAGGGGTTGGGTTGTGACCTAGGGCAGAAGGGGATTGTGTTCTGGGGCTGGGGTGCCAGATCTGGGAGGTGACATGGGTGCAGGAGAGGGACAGAGTTTGGGTATTTGGAGTAGGGGGCAGTAGTAGGGGAGTAGCGGGTTGGGGAAGGGAGGGCCTGGGATGCTAGAGGCAGGCTCTGGCTGGAAGACTTACCTGTGAAACTCCAGGCCATCAGCCCAGCATGTTTCTCAGGCAGGCAGCTTGCCCCACCCCTGCACAGGCTGGAGGGCCACGCGCGCGTGTGAATTACTACAAGCTGGAGAGGAGGGAGGATGGTGCTTCATGTGCTATCTGTTATTCAAACAGGCAGCTCCCATTGGCCGGTTTCTGACCAGAAACTGGCCAATGGGATTGTGCTGGGGGGGCGGGGCAACTCCTGAAGCCTTCCCCCGTCCCTTCTGGGCTCATAGTTTTGAAAGAGAAACAGCTCAGCAGCTGCTTTTCTGAGCGGCGTGTGGGTGGGGCAAGGAAGCAGGGAGCCTGTCTGAGGTTCCCTGCAGTGTCCACGGGCTGTATTTTGCCCAGGTCTGAACCAGAACCAGGGCAGACTTGGTCAGAGTGATGGTCCATATTGCCCTGTATCATCACTGAGTGTGTTTAGTACCAGTGCTGCAGAGCACAGTGTAAAACCTCCAAGATGGACAATTACATGCTACCATGCCAATATAATACAGTCTCTTTCTAAACCCAGGCAACTAAAGATTGGCTTATAATATCTTTTAAGCATATTTTTATCTTAATTACTAAAATAACAGCAACAAAACCAAGCTCTTATGGTTTTCATCAGCAGGTTTACAAAAGAAGAATCATTAGCCCCATATTACAGATGGGGAAACTGAGGCCCACAGACATGAAGTGACGAAGTGGCAAACCTGGGAATAGAACCCAGGCCCCCTGAAAACCCATGCATGAGCCACTAGGCCATACAGCATCACTTAACACTCTTTTTTAAAAAAAAATAAGTAGTCCTGTGGCACCTTAGGCCTGGTCTACACTAACAGATAAGATGGAATTAAGATACACTACACAGCTGAAGATGTGTAAGTCAAAGTAACAACTCAAATTTTGGTGCTGTCTACACAGCAGGGGGTTGACAGGAGCACACTCTCCCTTTGACTTCCCTTACTTCTCATAGAAGCAGGACTACCAGCATCTGTGTTTCTTAAACTTTTTAAGACCAAGGAACACCAAACAATAATTTTTTTTTATGAGGAACACCAAGGATTTTTTGTTGAGGGGAAAAAAAATGGTTGGGTGAGAACGGGTTGAGGGGAAATAGTGATAGAAATGTAGCCGTGTTAATCTGGTGTAGCTGAAACAAAATACAGGACTATGTAGCATTTTAAAGACTAACAAACCATCTTGTTAGTCTTTAAAGTGCTACATAGTCCTGTATTTTGTTGAGGGGAAAGTTATTGAGAAAAAAAGGGGTCGGGGGAAAGTTTTATTTGTTTTTTTTTCCCTCAATAAAAGGTAGCCTGCCCCTTTAAGGGCAGCCATTTTGAATTCTGTTGTTCTCCGTGGCACACCTCCGACTACCTCGTGGCACACCAGTGTGCCACGGAACACAGTTTAAGAAACACTGACCAGCATCGAGGGATTCGGTCCCGGGCTGGGGCCAAGGGCCAGGGAGAGAGGTTTGAGGCAGGGAGGCCACTTACGTGGGTCAGTGGCTGGCAAGATGGCGAGTCCTGTCCTCAACTGGCCACTCCCTTCTTGGTGCGGCTGCCCCCAGTGGTCACTGTGCAGTATAGCTCTCCCCCACACTTGCTGCCTCCTGCGGCGACTGTGCAGAATCGCGTCCCTCCTATCAGCCCCTCCCCCTTTCCGTATTATGGTAAATGATCAAATTCCAGGCACGTTCCATTTTCCTTACACAACTAAACCTGGACCTTGCTTTAAGGTTGGATAAGAGGAAGCTGCAAAGCTGCATACAAAATGTGGTTGTGTTAGCTGTTACCATTTAGAAGGAGTTCTTGAACAAACAGATTCACAGACAGACAGACTCACAGACAGATGTCTCTAAAATACACATATAGATAGATAGATAGATAGATAGATAGATAGATAGATAGATAGATAGATAGATAGATAGATGCTTCTGTCCTGGTGCCTCTTATTCATTCTGTTCTCTAAATTAGATAGCCCTAATCTTAACCTCTCCTCCCATTACAAAGCGCACAGCAGAGCTGTTGTTTAAAATGGTTTAGCAAGTGTTTGATTTGATCGTACTGCCCTAGCTCCCAATGGGTACATCTACTCTGCACAGCTATTTTAGGATACCAAAGGTATCCCAAAATAGCTACTCCGCATCTACACAAGCCACCCATTATTTCAAAATATTTTTCGAAATAACGGGCACGCTATTTCACCATCCCTGTAAACCTCATTGCATGGGGATAAAGAATGGCTCAAAATAGCGCGTTATTTTGAAATTTGGTGCTGTGTAGACGCACCAAATTTCAAAATAAGCAAATTTGAAATAGATTCGAAATAAGATATGCCATTTGCATAGTGCGAATTGTGTACCTTATTTCGAGTTTAGGGTGATGTGTAGACACACCCAATATGAGCGCAGGCTGTTTTCTGCAATTCCACTGAAGCAAAGCAGCCCTCCAAAGTGTTGTGACATTGCTGCTTGGTGTGTGGGGCAACAGCTCAATTTCAAGAGTCAGTGGAACAGGAAGCCACTATTCAGAGGAAATTTCCCCCACTTCGTTGCTGTGGACCTGTGTCCTCCTTGGATCCGGGTGACCAGGGTTGTCATGGTTTCAGGGGTTCTTTTGAATTCTGCTTCCAATGCTCCTTCAGATTTCATACCAGCTTCACCTCAGCTGTGGGATCTGTGGCAGGGTCAGCCTCCACAGCTACCCACATGTGGCTTGCCACTGCACTACTCCCCTGCCTCAGTTCCCCCCCAACCTCCCCAGCTGTAGGGACCCTCAGCACCAAGTGCAACATAAACACAAAGCTCCTCCTGGCTCCGCGCTCTCCCATTCTCCTTTAGAGCAGTGACTCTGGGCTTCTCCTCTCTGGGAATTTCCCTTCATCCAGAGCCCTGTCACAGAGCCGGCCTCTTTCCTGCAGCCCTCCTTAGTCTTTCTCTGGGCATCTGCCTGGGACTTACGCTTCTGCAGGGCCTACCAGAGGAACCAGACATTCTTCTGCAACTTCCCTCTATCAATTGCGCTCTCATAACCTTTTGTGGGCATTGCATGACCCCTTCCCAGCTGGGGCTTATAAGTGAACAGGACCATTTGAACTAGCCAATCAGGATCAAATGTCTGGGGTGGAGAAGTAGCTGATTAGTCACAGGCCAGCTGAAACCCTCCTCCCCTTAAAGGGCCAGCCAGTCAGTGACAGGGTGACTATCATGGTTGTCATGCTTCCTGGCCACTGCCCTATGTTACCTACAGGGACAGCAAGTAACATAGGAGGAGCTATAGCATCCCATCATGTCTAATATCTCAAAGTAAACATGTCTCAGCCAGGGCTGTGGATTATGCTTAGCATTTCCGACCTCACGCTGTGTGCTATTGTGACTTGATGTGTTTTGCATAAGTCCTATCAGCCGTAGCAATTTCATCTCTGTGGTCCGAGGTGATTTTTATGCTTGGAGGTGGCTGAGCTGTTTCTCTTGACCATCCATCTTCTAGAATTACTCTTGGGTCACTGTTTTTGTTTCAGAAATGGAGCAGTGCCCGGATCGTGTTTACTTCAACTCCTTTCTTTCACTATGTCCGACCCCGCTGAGTGATATCTCTTCTTATTGAGCTGTGCCACAGTGACTCTGCCACATGGGTTTATTTTGTGCCTACTGTATGAAACAAGCCATGGTTCTAAACTTAACATCCGGCAGTCACTGGCCATTTGGCTCTGATTACTTGCACTCAGCTGCAGCATCTAATGGTATTTCACTGTAGCTCATTTATTTCCTATATCACACACCAATCAGCTAGAACAGTGTTTCTCAAACTGTGCTCCACGGAACCCCAGGGCTTCACGAGACATCTCCAGGGACTCCGTGAGGTTGACAAACTGGAAACATGGATAGGTACAACACATACAATTAGTGGACCACTGGGGCTCTGCATAAATTTTTACGCATGTAAAGGGCCCCGGAGCCCAAAAAGTTTGAGAACTGCTGTGCTAGAAAACCTAGTTTTGTAAGCTTTTCAAGAGCCCCAACAAAGAAATCTGGTCTGCATTTTGCTCACAGGGTTGTCTTCTAGCTGTATGTTCGGGTATGCATTTTACTTTTGTACTTATTACAAATGTGTGCTAATGTTTGCTGCAGTTACATGTAGGACACTATACTTCTTTATCTATCATGTTGTGATTGCAAACAGTTCTGGTCTCTCTTTTTATTTGCCCTTCTATTCTGTCTTTATACATTTTTAATTAGATGCGCGTCAGTTCTTTCGCAGCTCACTAACACTTCCCATTTGGGGAAGAACAGGTTTCTCTAGCTCTGCAAATATCCCCTGTTCTATGCAGAGCCAAGTTAATGTCTTTCACTAAAATTGCTTTGACCTGGTTATCTACTAAGCCAAAAATAACTTTACATAATGATCAATAGTTTCATTTGGTAAAGAAAATGCGCCCTTCCCCTAGGGTCGTTCTTGTAGATGCCTGGCATTTGTAAGTGACTTTGTGTAGCTCCCTGGAGTGTACTGTAAAATTTCAATGTCTCCGAACCTGCCCTTGTAGCAGTCTGGAGGATTTCACCCTCTCTGGTTTCTCTGCAGTGCCACTTGCTTCCAGAGAAATTTGGAAGCAATGCAACTATCTCCATTAGTTCTCAGCCAGACTGAGGTTCAGGTGACTTCATATGCTTCATTTTCACCAAAGCTTTAGTTTTCTTCGGACATCATGTAATAAAGGTGCGACATACAGGAATGCTGCAAAGAGACTTGTCTCTATTTCTTGGTTCCAGTCACCTGGCAGAGGTTAATGTTATGAAAAACTAATATCCTTGTCACATGACAGGAATCGGGACTCCAGTGGTTACTATCACATTCCCGTATAAATGTCACTTTGTCTCACATTACTACAGCAGGGAGACAATGGTCAAGTTTGTGTCTCATTGTTCTTTAATTTTTCTGCTGGAATGGAGGTCAAAAGAGGTTATTTATGTACAGCCAGGGAAGTCTCCCAGATACAATTTCAGCGTGATGAAATTCTCATTTACAGATTTGAGGCAGGTTTTTTTGGCTCTATGGCTTGGTCCCCCTCAGCAGAACTGATTCACCCCGTAAAGTCTCTCAGAAGTCAGCAGCTAATATACAGAGCAAAACTGTCTATGAACTTTGGCAACAAAAGTTTCTCGGTTCACAAAATGTGGCCCTCTACAGTTGTTTTCTTGGACTTACTGCATTTTTCATCGATAACGGTGAAACATAAACTCTATCTTTGTTATTGTCTTGCTCTGGAATTTTCACAGAATTTCCTTGTTGTGCCCTGGAAGTAACTAAGATGGGGAAAGAAGAGGAGGCCACTCCATTGAGAAGTCTCTGTTTAACACACTGCTATAGATGAGAACACAGACTAATCTCTTCAAATGTGGGCACCTAAAATT
Source organism: Pelodiscus sinensis (assembly GCF_052426305.1). Classification (NCBI taxonomy): domain Eukaryota; kingdom Metazoa; phylum Chordata; order Testudines; family Trionychidae; genus Pelodiscus; species Pelodiscus sinensis. The sequence continues at coordinate 125,091,601 of NC_143055.1, forward strand.
TGGAGCCCAGATTTACAGTTACGCACCTAAATAAGTGGCCTGCCCTGTTTTCAGAGGTGTTCAGCACCCAACAGCTGTCATTGTAGACAGTGGAAGTTCAGGACCACTGAAAATCAGACCAGTCATGGCATTTTAATCCCTTCCAGTGCCTCATTAAGTGCCCACTCTTGAAAACTCTGGCTATAGAATTTATGCTTGACCCACAGGGCAGGTAAACATGTTAACCACCATTCTTGGCCGTCAGCCATTTAATTGACCTTCATATCTTGCTGGCAAGAATGTTGTGGGAGACTGTATCAAAAGCCTTGCTAAAGTCAAGGTATATCACATCCACTGACTTGCCCATGTCCACAGAGCCAATTATTTAATCATGTAAGGCAATCAAGTTGGTCAGGCATGACTTGCCCTTTGTGAATCTATGTTGACTATTCCTGATCACTTTCCTCTCTTCCAAGTGCTTCAAAATGGATTCCTTGAGGATCCCTCCATGATTTTTCTGGGGACTGAGGTAAGGCTGACTGGTCTGTAGTTCCCTGAATTGTCCTGCTTCCCTTTTTTAAAGATGGGCACTACATTTGCCTTTTTCCAATCGCCCGGGACCTCCCCCAGTCTCCATGAGTTTTCAAAGATAATGGCCGAAGGCTCTGCAATGACATTTGCCAACTCCCTCCACACCTTCGGATGCATTAAAACCCGCCCCATGGATTTGTATATGTCCAACTTTTCTAAATAGTTCTTAACCTGTTCTTTCTCCACGAAGGGCTGCCCACTCCCCGTCCTGCGTGGCCTAGTGCAGTAGTCTGAGAGCTGACCTTGTCTGTGAAGACAGAGGCAAAAAAAGCATTGAGTACGTCAGCTTTTTCCCACATCATCTGTCACTAGGTTACCTCCCACATCCAGTAAGGGTCCCACTCCTTCCCTAGCCACCCTTTTTCCTACCATGCCTGTAGAAACCTGTCTTATTAATCTTCACATCCCTTGCTAGCTGCAATTCCCATTGTGCTTTGGCTTTCCTGATTACAACCCTGCATGTTTGAGCAATGTATTTATATTCCTCCCTAGTCATCTGTCCAAGTTTCTACTTCTTGTAAGCTTCCTTTTTGTGTTTAAGCTCACCAAGGATTTCACTGCTAAGCCAAGCTGGTCGCCTACCATATTTGCTTTTCTTACTGCACATCAGGATGGTTTGTTCCTCCACCTTCAATAAGACTTCTTTAAGTGCTGCCTGCTGTCCTGGACTCCTTTCCCCTTCATGTTAGCATCCCAGGGGATTCTGCCCATCAGTTCTCTGATGCAGAGGGAGTCAGTCTGATTTTCTGAAGTCTGGGGTGTGTATTTTGCTGCTCTCCTTTCTCCCTTTCATCAGGATCCTGAAATCGACCATCTCATCATGATCACTACTGCCCAGGTTGCCATCCACATCTACTTCCCCTACTAATTCATCCCTGTTTGTGAGCATGGCCCCTGGTTGGTTCCCTCAGCACTTGTACCAGTGATAGAAATGTAGCTGAGTTAGTCTGGTAGTTAGTTTGATCTGAGCAAGTGGGTCTGACCCACGAAAGCTCATCACCTAATAAACCATCTTGTTAGTCTTTAAAGTGCTGCATAGTCCTGTTTTTTGTTTCACTTGTACCAGGAAGTTCATAGAATCATAGAGCTAGAAGAGACCTCAGGAGGTTCCCAACATTCTCCAAAAACTTCCTGGATTGTCTGTGCTCTGCTGCATTGGTCTCCTAACAGATGTCAGGGTGATTAAAGTCCCCCATGAGAACCGGGGCCTGCGATCTGGAAGCTTCTGTTAGTTGTCTGAAGAAAACCTTGTCAGCCTCATCCACTTGATCTGGTGGTCTATAGAGTACACCGATCACAACATCACCCCTGTTGCTCCCACCTCTGACCTTTAACCCAAAGAGTCTCAACAGGCTTTTCTCCCTCTATATACTGGAGCTCTGAGGAATCATATTACTCTCTTACATACAGTGCAACTCCTCCTCCTTTTCTCCCCTACCTGTTCTTCCTGAACAGTCTATACCCTTCCTGACAGTGCTCCAATCATATGACAAAAGACCGGTGAGTGAAAACCATCGTTGGCTTTGCTGAGCCTTAATTTCCCAGCCTATCTGTGGGCAGTTTTTGCTGGTGCTGAAGCTATGGGTAGCTGAGGAGTTTAAAATTCTGTTGAAGCTTTGCTTTGGTGATAAGCTACTGCAGTTTGCCGCATCTTGGGCCCCATCCTGTACGGTGCTGAACTTGTGATGAGTTCAATGGGAGAAGAAGGTAGTTGGTACCTCACACGGTCTGACCCATTCTCTGTGCTGTGTTCGTTGCTAGATAGGTTGATGCTTGTGAGCGGTAGGTGGAGGATGATGTGTGGGATGGTAAAGAGAAGGCACCATCATTGGGTTTGTGAGCACCACAGTGATGTTGGCTCCATTGCTCAGAACTCAGAAATAAGCCGCCATCCCCCAAACGGCATCTCTTGCAGCAGTTTAACAGCAGCGTGGTTTGTTAGAGTGGGAGTTACCTGTTCCCAGGCCAGATGCTGCTGACTCTGAGACCTGCAGGGAAAATCATCTTCAGAAATATTCTCTGAGGAGTTCTGTCACGGAGATGAACTCCTCCTAAGCCACTGATCTGCATAGCTACAGGGAAAGGGGATTGGATTTCTTTCAGCTCTAGGTTCTGAAAACTTGTGAATCTGCATCCTGAAGAAGAGGAATGTCCATGCGGAAAGGGATGTGTTGTTGTGGGCCTGTAGCTGCTGCAACCTCCCAGTATGGCTTATTGAAAATCACTAAGAAGCACAAGATCAGGGCAGATTTGTTGAATGTCTCCTTCAACTCAGTTAGACGGACACTGTCTGGATTTCAGCACCACCAGTGTCTCTCACCTTTACCTGGATACATTTGATGCACCTGCCACTATGGGAGGTTATTCTCTGACACTGAGCAAATTGTGACTGCCCATGCCTGGGGAAGCATGAATCTAGATCTATACTTCACAACATGCCCCATCTCTATAATGGGCTCCATAAAACCTCTGGGCTGCGTCTAGACTGGCATGATTTTCCGGAAATGCTTTTAACGGAAAAGTTTTCCGTTAAAAGCATTTTCGGAACAGAGCGTCTAGATTGGCACGGACGCTTTTCCACAAAAGCACTTCTGCCATTTTCGCGATCAGGGCTTTTTTGCAGAAAACAAAGCTGGGCTGTCTACACTGGCCCTTTTGCACAAAAGTTTTGCACAAAAGGACTTTTTGCCCGAATGGGAGCAGCATAGCATTTCCGCAAGAACACTGACAATCTTACATGAGATCAGTGCTTTTGCAGAAATTCAAGTGGCCAGTGTAGACAGCTGGCAAGTTTTTCCGGAAAAGTGGCTGATTTTCCGGAAAAACTGGCCAGTCTAGACACAGCCCTGGAGTCCAGCAACTTTAGGAGAGGCTGAATCCATATCTGAATGTTGTGGAGACAGGGACACCCTGAGCTCCTCAGTGCTCCAGGAATGTAGTGTCCTAAAATCCTTCCGACTCTGCTTCCTCTGAGGATGGAAACCCCTAGAGGAAGCAGCAGGGTCTAGTGAACCCCCCAGTGGGTTCAGTTCCTGATTTAATCTGACATGGTTTATTTTTCTTCGCTGATTTAGAGAACCATTCTGTGGTTCAAATATATGAGCATGTGGCTGGCGGGTGGTGGGGAGACAAGGTGCTACCAAAGTCATTATGCCAACGCTCTATTTCCCCCCTCTTGCTGTCTGTACAGAATGACATTTTCGAGTGGTGTCGAGACCACCGGGTGCACCACAAGTACTCGGAGACGGACGCTGACCCCCACAATGCCTGTCGTGGCTTCTTCTTCTCCCACATTGGCTGGCTCTTTGTCCGCAAGCATCGTGATGTCATAGAAAAAGGCAGGAAGCTGGATTTCACCGACCTGCTGGATGACCCTGTGGTGCGGTTTCAAAGAAAGTAAGTGAAGGTTATGGAACTGCGCCCGAGGGGGGTCTGAGCAGAGACGGGTGGGAGAGATGCTCTTGGTGATATGTTATTTTATACTTTCCTTTTCTTTCCTCCCCAGCATGCCCTTCCCTAAACTTGTTTGGAAATAGTATCCCTCCCCTCCCCGCCCCACACACACCGTTAACCTGTGGGGTGCAAGGATACTGGTGCTGCAGGCTTTTACTCCCAGGCCCCCTTGCCAGAGCAGATGGCCGCATTCTTACCTTCCTCTCTTCCCAAACCACCAGGAAATGATGTCATAAACCCCTCCCCCCGACCGCAAAAAAGCGTGTGCATCTTGAACCTTTAATTGGGTTATATCACTGCCTCCAGTAACCATGATCTTCAGCAGCAGCCTCACTGGGGAATAAAACACATCCTTCTGTCGGAACTATCACCAACTCAGACCACAGGTCCAGCTGAGCTGAACTGCTGCCTCTCCCAGTACCTTAATTCCTCTGTACAATGAGAGGCCGTCAGCTTGGCCTGTTCAGTTAGTACAGACCAGACTGCACCTTCCCCAGTCCATTATCCTCACTATGGTAGGGGATACTGATCTGGATGCTTCTGCCTGTGTTGAAAGGAAAGCTTCATTTCATTGCAATTGGTCCTTGGGCAGAGGGCTGGACTCGATGACCTCCTGAGGTCTCTTCCAGCCCTAGGATTGTATAATTCTATGATTCTGTGTTTTCTTTGATTAGTCACAGCCCAGGGTGTGATGCAATATTCCCAGCAGTGAGTGTGTGCACAGGAGTGTGTGGCCCTGAAAGTCAGACAGGATCAATGCTGTTTGGTAATGAGGGTGTTATTTTTGGACGCCACTGGGAAGAGGGACCAGTCAAGCCAAGTCTTGCCTTGTCTTTGCTTTGCAAAAATCCCCAGAAAGGGCTGAATCGGTCCCTGGTCAGTGGGACTGCCCCAAGGACACTGACACAATGCCTTGGTCTTTTTGGAGAGCAGCGGAGAATTCCACGGGACTTTTCAAAGTCCCCTTTGTTGTGTTTTTGAGTTTCCAACACTGGCTCCTTACCTTTGCTTGAGTGAATCATATCCCGTCTGGGACCTCACTTATATAACTGTGACAGAAGGTACGTTTCTGTGCAAGGAAGATTGTCTTGTCACGTGGCAATGCTTCGGATTTGTCAATTCAGATTTGGATTATTTAGTCTAGTGAATTTAGTTTAAATGTTCTTTTTCTCAGGAACACGAACCTGTTATGTCAACAGGAGTTTGTTCTAAGAATGGAAACGTTATTGTTTAGTTCCTGACAAACAAAGATGTCTGGTAATAATAAGGAGAAACTGTATCTCTCTAATGGGCCAGATTAGGAGACATCCTTACTCGTCTAGGTCTAGTTCCACTGTCAGTTACATGAATGTAAATCTGGAGCAATACTATTAATTTCAATGGAGCTATTCTACCTTTACACTGGTGTAACACAGAGCAGTACTTGGACCATTGAGTAGCAACGTACCCCCATGAAGAGTCAGCGCCATTAACAGCAATGAGACTACTTGTGTAAAGCAGTCGTACATAACCAGAGATCTAGGCCCCCTGAGGGGCTGTGAGTAGGTTTCAAGGGGTCTGCCAAGCATGGCTGGTGTTAGACTTGTAGGGCCCAGAGTAGAAAGCCAAAGCCCCACTGCGCAGGACTGAGCCTGGGCCCCAAGCCCCATTACCTGGGGCTGAAGCCAAAATCTGAACAGCTCTGTGGTGCCCATGGGCAATCGCTGAGGGCAGACACAGGGGACCATGGGCCACGTGACCCCCTCCCAGCCCAGGGATAGGCTAAAACAACCTTCCTCCATCTTAGGCCTGTCTCTCCCTGCTCTTGTTTTGCCCCCACCAGGCCTCTTCCCCCAGCCAGTGTGTCTTGGGGGACTAAGAGGGCCGGGAGTCTGATGCCGGCAGCAGGGGTCTTCCTGGTGGTGAGTGCCATTCCCTGAGTAGCTCACCGGGACTGCAAAGCAAGCTGGGGCCATGTTGCTCTGCTTCCCCCATGCTGACAGTGAGTGTGGGGGGAGACCCCTGCTGTGGGCATCAGGCCTCTCCTGGACTGCCCTGAGGCTCTGCTGGCCAGCCTCTTGCCTCTCCCACCCATGGCATTTGGGGGCATAGGCCCCTTTGTGTCCCCCATGCCTCAACCTTGGGGGTGTCCCCTGTGGTCCTGAGCAATTCATAGAATCACAGAAGATTAAGGTTGGAAAAGACCTCAGAGAGTCATATAGTCCAGGGGTTTTCAAACTCTGGGTCGCTGCTTGTAAGGGCGAGATGCTTTGTTTACCTGCGCCTCTCAGGTACAGGCAGTCACAATGCCCATTGGTGGTGGATCGCCGTTCCTGGCCAATGGGAACCGTGAGACGTGGTGTCCTGCCCCGCACCACTTTCCGCAGCTCCCATAGGCTGGGAACAGCGACCTGTGGCCAATGGGAGCTGTGATTGCCTGTAGGTAAACAAAGCATCTTGCGGCCAGCTAGCAACTTGTCCTTACAAACTGCAACCCAAAGTTTGAAAACCCTTGATCTAGTTCAACCCTTGCTCCAAGCAGGACCAATCCCAACTAAATCATCCCAGGCAGGGCGTTGTCAAACAGAGACTTAAAAATCTCTAGGGATGGAGATTCCACCCCCTCCCTAGGTAACCCATTCCAGTGCTTCACCACCCTCCTAGTGAAATAGTTTTTCCTAATATCCAACCTAGACCTCCCCCACTGCAACTTGAGACCATTGCTCCTTGTTCTGCCATCTGTCACTACTGAGAACAGCCTCTCTCCATCCTCTTTGGAACTTCCCTTCAGGTTCCAAAGGCTGCTATCAAATCCTCCCTTACTCTTCTCTTCTGCAGACTAAGCCCAGTTCCTTCAGCCTCTGAGCCAGGATCCCTTTGCCTGTCATGCTGAGGACAAACTAGAGGCCACAGCTCATTCTCTAGTGCTGAGTCCCTGTGTGACCAGGCCTACTGCTAGCCAGGCCTACCTGTGGCACCTTTAAATTCTCTTGCCCTGATTTTGTTTAGTCTTCAGCCTATTCAGCAATCCTTGGCCTGTTCTCCATCTGGTAATATTGCAGATTATCTTCTATCTGTCTCTCTTCTTTGTCTTTCTACCTTTAGGTCCTCTTTGCTGCTCCTCTATCTGGTGGACCTAGAATTACACCACATGGCTTTCTGGTTCCTTTTCTCCTCCTCTGTCACATTTCTGCCACTCATCCTCCTTTTCCCTCCCTCTCCCTATTTTTGCCTCCCTCCTGGCTTAGTTTAGCATTCTGCTTAACTTCTCAATTTGCATGATCTGGTCAGATCTCTAACATAGGCCATAGGCTCTCTCACAATAATTCTTGCCCTTCACTTCTGCTTGAACTAGAGCATATCCTCTAATTTTCTTCTTCCTTTATGCACAAGTTTGTGCCTTTGCCCTCTGAGTAGTGGAAGTGAAAATAAACACTGTGCTAATGGCCAACATGCTCATTGTGCTTCAATACCAAGATATCAACAAACATGAGAATTCTCCTCTCATTGTGTCTGTGCTAATTCCTTAGCATCAAAGTTCTCAGTACATCCTAGTGCAAATCTCAAGTGTTTAACAAAGCTAAGGACATGGGACCGCTGCCAGTGCAAGGTGAGGTTTACTAGGGAAATCCATCAGTGTGTTGAGATAGAACTTTGTTACGTATTGTAATGAAGTCCTCTTAGGACTTTTATTCACACAGTGGGGAGAGAATGCCTGTATTCCTGCTCCAAAAGCTGCGGTGGCGCTCAAGAAGAATCTTCACTGGCAGTTAGGGTAGTAGTGCCTTTGACACACACAGTTGAGCCAGCTGATGTACCTTAATAGTCATACAGAGCATAGGGCAAGTTGTGTTTGGTGCATTTCATAGAGACCGGTCCCGCTTGCAAAGCTGGCAGCCAAAGTGGAACTTTCCCAAAGTTCAGGGGTACTCAGAGAGGTTTGCTCTGTACGGTTTGATCTCCAGCATTTTGATCGCTTATAATTTATGGCTTTGAATATTCCTCCCTGTCATAAACCCCTGAATGACTCAGTGCTTTTCCCCTTTGAAACACAAAATAAGCAAGTTATATGTATCTGGAGCTTCCCCCACTGCATTCAGCCTTCCCACGGCCTAGCTGACATTACCTGTCTTTTCCCTGTAGGCAGATTAATATTGAATGCAATTTTCATTCTGACAGAAAACAGCTGCAATTTTATGGTAATTTTCCCCCTTCGGCAAAGTCGTTTAATTATTCCTCTTAGTCAGCCTGTGCAGTTTACCATTAAAAGCTGACACATCTTCCAGGTAGCCTATTGACAGCAGCTGACAAATAGGCAAGGAGAGAGCTGAAATCAAAGTACCCACCGCTCCACTACTAACATTCTTGTGGAAGAACAGAAAAACTCTTGACATTTAACAAGCAAGTATTAGCTTGGCTGCTCATAAGTAATTAATCTTCACACATTTCTTTGGAGAAGGCTGTTGGAAACATAATTGCAAAGGCAAGAAAGGAAGAGGGGAGGAAACAGGCTTTTAAGAAAGAAAAATTGATTTTATCTCTTTAGTGCAGGGTTGTTTCTAGAAACTTTCTGAGTGTTCTCTGTGGTACTAAAGCAGAAAACTGCACTTGAAGGTAAAATTGAAGGCAAATTGCATTTACTTTAAATAATGCCATTCTTAAATGAGTACAATTTTTGTGCAAAAATAGATTAAGATCCCAATGGTTGGCTGCAGCTAATATCTACTGTGACGCTATTTGTTTCAGTTTAGGAAACCAACCAGATTTTCTCTCTGCTGTGGTGAGTTGATAATCTGCAGGGCTCCCTATCAGCGGCAGTTCCTTTTCAGTGAAGTTGGTTTTGGTATAATAGTGATCGTACCTATCTTGTATACAGTGCTTCTCATCCATAGCTCATCTTATCTCCACTTTACGCATGGGGAAAGAGAGACATGGAGTGGCAAAGTGACTTGCCCTAGGTCATGCAGCAGGCCAGTGGAATTAAACCTAGACCTCCTTAATGCTAGTTCCATGCTCTATCCACTAGGCAACAGTTAGTAGCACATAGGGCCATCAGAGATGAGTAAAAACTGCAGGGTTCAGCACCGAGGTTACATCTACCCTGCACACTTATTTCAAAAGAAGCTATTCTGGAAGAAATACTCCAAAATAGCTTATTTTGAAATAGCACGTCTACACTACAGAGAAGCCTCAAAATTAGTCCGAGGCAGGCTCCCCTAATGTGGATACGCTATCTCGATTTAGAGCCCCAGGAGTCACTGGGGAGTAATCAGTTTGAATGGCCCTATGAGGAGCTAATTTGAACCAGCAGTAGTAGAGCGTCCACACTACTGCTATTCCAAAATAGCTCTTTCGGAAGAGGCGTTTTTCCTCATGGAATGAGGTTTACAGATTTTGAAATAAGCCATCCGTTATTTCAAAATTATTTCAAAATAACAGACTTGCTGTGTAGATGCTCACATTTTATTTTGAAATACCTGTGCTGGGTAGACTCATCCCCAAGTGAGTAACCAGCCCAATAGCCAGTGAAGTATACAGATGTATTTCCTGGTAAATAGCTCTAGACCAGGGCTACTTAAATGGGGCCTGTGTTTTGTGAAGTCTTGCCTTAATCTTTGTCTTCATGCCCATCAGTGTGACAGAAGCTATTTGCATATGTAAGCGGGGGAATGGTCCCGCTCTTGTGGGGAACTTTCCTGGCTTCTATACACCCCGGTGAAATGAACCAGCGAAAGGATCTGAGTCCCCGCTCCCACTTCCTTTACCCCACGGCTCCCTGATCCTGAGGGCTCCCCCTCCACTCTCCTGAGTAGCAGAGCCCTTGAAACCCCAACAAGGCTGGGCCCAGGTTTCCTGGGGCTTAATCCCTGACCTTGTAGTCACTAGGGGCAGGAGTTAGGGTGTCCCCACTCCGAGGTGCTCTCTTTACACTGCAGGCCTTCTTGGCCCAGTGATCACTTCATAAGGTTCAAAGCAAATACAATTTATTAAACATCAACTGATTAAAGAGAATAGAATAAGAAACAATGAGAATGGTTAAATGGGAACACACAGCCCTGCTCTGTAGCACAGGGACATCAACACAGCAGTCTGCAGAGTGTAAGGACAGTTCACAGTCTCTTCCTTAGAAGCCCTGGATGTGCTGCAAGGGGCTGCAGGCTGGACACGCTTGCACTGGCAGTGACCACACAGCCTCAGTCTCTAAGTGGCCAGACCCCTCTCCCAGTCCAGAGCCTTTCCCCACACTTTGCAGGTCCCAGTAGCTCACCACATCCAGCTGCAGGCTGTGCTGCTTGGCCAGTTCCAGCTCCTTGTGTTGTTTCTCTGTTCCTTTTGGCTTTCTGAGCACTGCCAGTCTGCTGCTCAACACAGGGTCTGCACTGCTTGGCCTGTCTGTGTCTGGTTCTGTCGCTGCAGGACTTCTTCTTGTTCTCCTCTTTCAGCTCTCTGTCTTTGCAGGACCTCTTCTGCACACAGCTTGTTTGTTCAGAGCCAGAGCCAGAACAATCCCCACTTACAACCTGTCAGTCAGGCTGAGCTGGAGTGTTGACTGCTTTCCATTGTCTCTGGGATCTGTCAGTCTCATGAACCCTTCCCCTTCTGAAGCTGGTAAACCAAAAAACTCCCACAGAGTTTTAGTAAGGGGTAACAGTCCCCTTACACATATACAGGTCTCGATTCAACTTTGGAAGCCCCAGGGGCCATAATGATACTCAGCACATGCCGAGGGCCGCAACTGAAGTGTGGTTGCATGTACATACAAATATATATGCACAGGGCTCAACAAATCCGCATATCTACTCGTCTGTGGTGAGTCGATTTCAGCTGGTCGCCCCATTCACCAGCGGTTCACGCATGCGCAGTGTGGGTCTCGCGCATGCGCAGTGCGGGGCTGGCGAGTGGTTTTCGCGGCAATCGTCAAGCCCTGTATATGCAAATATATGCAAATAGCTTCTGTCACACTGATGGGCATGAAGACAAAGATTAAGGCAAGACTACACAATACACAGGCCCCATTTAAGTAGCCCTGGTCTAGAGCAATATTTATCCCATTTCTACCCATAGAACAGCACTTTTAATGAGCAATGACAGTCCAGGAATTTAACTACTAAAATGCATATGAACAGAAGACCATTATATTGACTCACCATTATGGAGCGTGTTCCCAATGGAGACCATGTTCAAAGGATCCTACCCATGGACTGTGTGTTGAGGCCTGCGTAAACCCAAACTGCACTGCAGGCCGTGTGTTGAGTAGCCCTGCTCTAGACAATGTTTGGAGAAAAGGAGAAGTTACAGGAACTTTGAAAATATATTTTTTCATATAATATTATTATTTATATTATAGTAGCACCAAGAGGCCTTGAATGAGCTCAGGGTCCAACGGTGCAAGCCTCTGTACATACACATAGCAAGAGACAGTCCTGCTCTCAAAAGCTTGCCATCTAAATAGACTAGTAGGACAAATGAAGACTATTATTCCCATTTTACAGGTGAGGAATCCAGGCACAGAGAGGAGATATGACCTGCCCAGAGCCACATAGGGAGTCACAGACAGTGAATCCAAGTATCCCGGATCCTAGTCCAGTTTAGTAACCCTCAGTCCCCCTCCTGTCGCAGTCATGCTGTTATTCCAGTCCCTTTGTTTTCCTGTAGGTACTATAAGAGTTCCGTGGTGCTCATGTGCTTTGTGATCCCCACCCTGGTGCCCTGGTACATCTGGGGGGAGAGTCTGTGGAATTCCTACTTCCTTGCTTCTATCCTTCGTTACACCGTCTCGCTGAATGTCACCTGGCTGGTCAACAGCGCAGCTCACATGTACGGCAACCGGCCCTATGACAAGTACATCGGCCCCCGGCAGAATCCATTTGTCACTTTAGGAGCAATTGGTGAGTACCCAGCAAAATGTTTCTCTGACGCTTTAACTTGGGTTATTTTGTGCTTTGTCAACCTCTAGCTCTCAGTCAGATTCACTGCAAACAGAGCAGCCACTAGTACCGTGTGCATAGTCAGCAAGCCGGTCCTTGGTGCTTAGTCCTGGGCAGGATTTAGGCAGGCTAAGCACAGTCTGTGAGCCAGATAGCTGGGCAATTCCTGGGCCATGAAGTCTGGCATCCTAAGTAAAGATTCCCTTGTGTGTTTATCACACCTGAGCCCGGTCTCATAAGAGACACGAAATTAAATCCATTTCACCAACTGGCCATGCCCTCCCATGGCACTCAGTTATGAAACAATTATTACAGTTATGGCATAAAATGCGGCTAAAGCTTAGCAGCAGCAGTGCCCCAAAACCGTCGTGGGCACTGTACAAATCCATTGCTTCTGGCCACGATTTTCAAAAATAAGGGCCTGAACTTAGGTGCCTGCAGAGAAGATTCTTAAAAGGCAGAGGGGGCAGCTAGGTTTCCAGCCACCTACGGAAATGGAGTGTTTATCTGCCCTTTGTGCCTCTGAAAATCTCCCCTAGTTCATGTATTTAGGTGCCTAAGTAACTGGTCTGATTTGAAGAAATGTTGAGCACCCGGGAACATCTGTCGATCCCAGTGGGAGCAGTTGGATATGCTGCACTCTTGAAAACCAGCCATTTCTATTGCTTCCATTGAAGCCTGTTATATTCCATGAGATTCTTAAACTGCTCTCAACACTTTAGTGCCTGAGCACCCGCCAGATGTGCATTAAGCAACATCACTACACATCTGGCACATATTGTTTTGCCCTCTCATCCTCTGCCCGGAGGGACAAGTGTGTGCGCAGTGATGTGCCTTGTATCCTTCTTGCTGTGTTTTTAGATTAGAGAAGATCAGAGAAACATGCCTTGTAAGTGGAGTGGAAAGTGATGAGGTTTGCGATGGCCCATAATTCCTTGGGGGAGTTCATTCCATGTCTCAGACAGACCTCCGCAGAAACGTCTGTCTGCTTCAGACAGGCTTTTCTCTTACGAGAGTGCAATTGTGCATGAGGGAAAAGCGTCCGTGCCAATCTAGACGCGCTTTTGCCATTTTCGCGAGCGGGGCTTTTTTGCGCAAAACAAATCTGAGCTGTCTACACTGGCCCTTTTGCACAAAAGGAGCAGCATAGTATTTCTGCAAGAAGCACTGTTCTTGTGGAAATTCAAGCGGCCAGTGTAGACAGCTGCTTTTGCGGAAAAACTTGCCAGTCTAGACACAGCCTTACTGTCCTGGGTCATGGAAAATAAGGGCTGAGATCTTGTACTTAATTTGAAAATCTATGGGAAACCAGTGCAGAGAGTGGAGGGAGAGGTCTGATGTGTTTGTCGTGGCGTTGTAGCCTGTATGCTGCAGTGTTCAGAACTAGTTCACTCCCACGCCCACGGCCAGGTCTTCATCCACCAGCACAGGACAGTTTCCTAGCCAAAGAGAGAGATTAAAAAGAGTTACTCACAGATGCAACTAAGTGAGAATTCAGAGAATTCTCTAAGTGATCCAAGAGTACTCCTAGACTATAGACTGAGCTGACCATTTGTGGGTGTGTATCTTCAGCCAATGAAGACTGGCCCATACCTGCAAGCCCTTCAAGATGCTTTCCTCTGCCTACTAGCATCACCTCTGCCTTACTCAGCTTCAGCTTCAGTCAGATGTTCTTCACCCATGAGCTGATCTCATCCACGCTCTAGGCCATCTTGATGGTAGTGCTGTGTCCATGTGTGAATATGGTTGCATGCCGATGCTGAGAAGGATTGAAGAGAGAACTTGATCCTTGTGGAACTCCACATGTGAGTGATCTGGTAGTCGAGGTGCCGTTTCCCTTCACTACTTATTGGATGGATCCCTCCAGGAAGGGCTTAAGACATTTCAGCACCTTACCCTGAATCCCTGCATCTTTCTCTGGTGAGACAACAGAATCTCAGTCAACATTGTAGGATGCTGCCAAGAGGTCCGGGAGCATGAGAATGGACGTCTCTCATCTCTGTCCATTGGCAGGAGAAGATCATCCAACAATGCCACTAGAGCAGTCCTGGTCTACAAGCTTGGAACTGCAGGTCTGCCAGTGGATAGTAGTTGTCTTGGATCAAAGCATCCAGGGTGGGTTTCTTCAGCAATGGTCGGACTAGTGTATGTTCGAAAGAGGAAAGGAAGTTTCCTTCTTTGAATGAGGCATTGACTATGTCACTCAGGAGTGACACCAGTTGTTCAAGACTCTTTCACAAGCCAGGAAGGGCACAGATTGGATTCACAGCTCTTAGACTGAGACTCCTTTAAGGTGTCCAGAACTTCTTAATGAGTTAACTCTGGGAATGCAGGTGGGCTATTGGTTGGTGGGTGGAGTGGATCCTGGCTGGTTGAGAAGGCTTCTTAATGGTGCGTGATGTTTTCAGAGAAGTGGGGTGATAGTTCCATACAGCATCCAAAGCAGGTTTGAGTCATTCAGGATTAATGTAGCTGTTTAACATCCTGGATGATTACTTGGGATGGGATTTAACAGCCACAATGGAGGCTAATAGGAAGTTTTCTTGGCTTGTAGTTTAGCTTTAGCATAGGCTCTGAGGAATTCAGTATATTTCAGCACAGGGGGGTCAGTAAACCCCAAGATCTGTGTGAGCAATGGGGAGGATAGGACTGTTTGCCAGTGGCGGAAGCCATTGTAGAATGGCAGCTAGGTTCTCGGCCTCCCGTCCTGTGGATGGAGAGCTCTTATCCTTTGGCAGGCTTTGGAATTTGTTGGAGTCCATGAGTCTTCATAGCTGAATCAGGTTCACAGGACCTTCTTATTGTCTGAATACGGGAAGGTCTCCGAGTCTGACCACTGCCTTCATGAGGTGATCATCTAAGACAGTGTCTGGGTTGTGAGGTCCTCCATTTTGCCATCTAGGACAAGAAACAAGTCCAAGGTTTGACCAGTCAATGTGAGTTGGAGCAGAGGTGGTGACCCATTGAAATCCTAAGGTGCTGACGGGGTGGGCATAACCCACGCTAGAACAGGAGGGGTGAAAACCATGTGAGCAGAGGAAGTCCCGCCCCTTCAACCAGACTGGGCATGCTCCATGTGCTAGGGCAGTATAAAAGGCCAGAGAGCAGCTCAGTCTGGGCTGGCCAGCGGAGAGGAAGGATCTCTACACAGAGCTTCAGTGCTGCTACAGCCCGCCTACCCGACAGAGGGGGCTGAAGTTCCAGGAAGCTGCCACAAATCAGCCCCAATGGAGACCCAGGGAGACGCTGCTGCCAGGGAGCTGGGAGACCCAGCCGCCACATGGGATGACGCCCCAGCCAGACCGGTAGGAAGCGGCCCAAGGAGGGTGCAGGAGCCACCTCTCCCACCCAGGCACTTTTGGCGTGTTTCAGCCGGATTCTCTGCCAAGAGGGAGTGGTAGGCAGCCCCACTGCTCACAGGGCCCTGGGCCGGGACCCAGTGGAACAGGGTAGGCCCAGGTCCCCCAACCGGGGCTATTAGGCTATACTACCCTCAAGGCAGGAAGGCGTATTGACTTGGGCTGTTAAGCCCTACTGCCCTGAAGCAAGGGTACTCACTGAGGGTATGTCTACACAGCTAAGTTATTTCAAAATAACAGCTGTTATTTCGAAATAACTATCCTAGCGTCTACGCAGCCATTCCGTTATTTCGAAATTAATTTGAAATAGCAGAGGGCTTATTTCGAAATTGGTAAAGTTCATTCCATAAGGAATAGTGCCAATTTCAAAATTGCTATTTTGAAATAAGCACTGTGTAGATGCTTGTATCAAAATAGGGGGCCTCCAGCCCTTCCCAGGGTGCCCTGCTGGCCGCCCTGGCCACAAGGCAACTTCTGACCTAATGCCCTGCCGGAACTGGTTCCAACCAGCATTAAATGTGATTCAATGTCCACTCAGTGTGGACACGCTATTTCGAAATACAAAAACGCTATTTCAAAATGCATTTTGTGTATAGACGTGTTATTTCGAACTAAGCTATTTTGAATTAACTATTTAGAAATTAGATATTTCGAAATAACGCTGTAGTGTAGTCATACCCTGACTCTGTCTATTAGGCCATACTACCCTGAAGCCAAGGAGGCTGAGTGACTAAGGCTGTTAAACCCTACCACCCTGAAGTAAGGGTGCTTGCTGACTCGGGCTATTAGGCCTTACTACCCAGAAGCCAGGAAGGCTTATTGACTTTGGCCCTTTTTTCCCGGAAGGGGCAGGCTGACTTACGGACTTAGAGTTGTGCAGGGATAAAGAGACTTATGGACCAGTGCGACGGCCACAACCGCACCCCGGAATAGCCCCATTCCTGTGACGGGATGGGCAAACGCCACCACAAGAGGGAAGTGAGGGGATGAGTTTGGGGGCTTTGGCATCTGTAGCCTTGTCAATGTGCATTGAAATCTTCTAGGCATTTCACCACCATCTCCGGCAAGGAAGGGGCCAGTGAACTTCTTTATGAATCATTAATCTGTGGTGGTCTGTAAACGAGCATAAAACCAATGTTAGCTTCGCTCTGGTTTCATCTGCTAGATGCAGGAATTCAAATAAAACTGAGGCATCTCTTTTGCCTTTGATGTTTGCTGAGAAGGAAAAGGTGGGACCACCTGCCTTCGTGTCCTGTCCCTACATCTGTGATGTACTGAGTATCCTGGAGCGAACGAGGTGTCCTAGCTCAGGGCTTGCTGCAGTGTCCTCCAGCCAGGTCTCGAGCATGCAGGCTATCCTGGGTGCTTTGTCACTGATGAGGTCGTATATTGATTCGCGTTTATTCTTGGCAACTAATCTTGCGTTGATCATTAGCAGCATTAATATGTACTGCTCTCTGCTGTCTGCTTCTGCCCCTGTCTAGTTAAGGGTCCTGTGCAGTGTGTTGGGGTGTTTAAATGTCAGAAATCAGGTTTCTTATTTCTGCTTTTCCATTTCCTTGGACAGTCCCTCCCATTTGAACAGCAATAGGTGATGATGTAGATGTCGCCATGGGTTGGAAACTTATTAAAAATGTTGCCCTTAGATACTAAATATGGATTTAGGCTCTTCCTATGAGGTACCTATTTTTGCCATTGTATTCATCATGCACAAGTGTAGGTGAATCTGACTTCTGCTGTTCCTACTGTCAGACTAGCTGCTCCTCCTCCTCCCCTTTTAATCACAATATATCTGCATTCTGACCAGCCCACCTAGTGTCCCAAAGTCAGGGCTCTGACCTGCTACTCTAGCCAATAAAATGGACATTTCTCACTTCCCAGCGCTAACCTAGCAGTAAATGAAACCTCATGTCACCCGATTATCCTCTTCCTTATTATTTGAATATATTGGCTTTTTTACAGCCAATCACACCATTGCCACATGTAAATGTCATGCGTGACTGTCAGCCACCCTTGCATGCAAAAGACAGGGCCTGTGCACAGTCCTCTTGAACAAGTACTTCAGTGAGAGGAAGGTTATGATGAAATGAAAGGAAGGGTTGTTAGCTGCCATTGAGGATGTATAGTTTTTCCAGCAATAGAAAGGATGTCAGGGAGCTTATCTCTGCTCTGCCCTCAGCCTGTCTCCTGTGCCCTCTCTCATTGCAGGTTTTCTCGGCTCCCTGCTGCTGCCTGATTTTTCACCCGCTCTCTTAGAGTTGTCTTAAGAATTCTACCAGTGTATGACTCAAGCCCTGTTAGAAAGAAGTGTTACAATTCTCTCTGCAACCTTAAGGGAAACATCCATTCAGCAGCAAGACATTTGACAGGGAGCCTGCAGCTTGGCTATTGCCCTCAGAATGCTAAACATGTTTTTCTTCTTCAGATACCTGGGCGCGGCTTTGTCTGACAGCAGCATGTCCTGTCTAAGTAGCTGGGCTGGATGCTACCAATGGTTGTCGGGACAGGAAACTGGAACCGGCATTGAAACCAGTTTAGTTTATAGTGCGTGCGGGACAAAAAATCTCGCACCTCCCCGTTAGAGGCATTGAGCTGCTGAGCTGAAAAGAGATTTGTTTTGCCTCCACGAGCCGTCGAGCTGTTCTCAACAGTGGATCCTTCGGGTTCATTTCTGACAGCCTTGGAATGGGCCAGTTCTCTGCTGTGAAAGAGCCGAAAGGGAACTTCTTCCCTAGTTCTCATCCTTGTAAAATCACATTGCATCACTCCTGTCACAGCGCCTCCTTGTGGCCACATCTGAGGATTAACTTACAACCAGTCTAGTACCTCCCTCCCTCCCCCCATTCCATTTCTCACCCCATGGTAGAATCCTAGGGCTGGAAGACACCTCGGGAGGTTATTGAGTCCAGCCCCCTGCACAAAGCAGGACCAACCCCAACTAAATCATCCCAGCCAGGGCTTTGTCAAGCCGAGACTTAAAAACCTCTAGGGATAGAGATTCGACCACCTCCCTAGCTAACCCATTCCAGTGCGTCACCACCCTCCTAGTGAAATAGTTTTTCCTAATATCCAGCCTAGACCTCTCCCCACTACATCTTGAGACCATTGCTCCTTGTTCTGCCATCCATCACTACTGTGAACAACCTCTCTCCAGCCTCTTTGGAACCTCCCTTCTGGAAGTTGAAGGCTGCTACCAAATCCCCCCTCACTCTTCTCTTCTGCAAACTAAATAAGCCCAACTCCCTCAGCCTCTCCTCATAGGTCATGTGCTCCAGCCCCCTAATCATTTTGGTTGCCCTCCGCTGGACCCTCTCCAATGCATCCACATCCTTGCTGTAATGGAGGGCCGGGAGCTGGACGCAATACTCCAGATGGTCTCATTATTGCCCCTCCATTCCTCAAGATGCTCCCTCTTCATGACTTGGTCCTGTGGCCAAGTTAATAAAGTTCTCTCTTTCCGGGATTTCAAAGTGCCTGAGGGTATGTCTACACTACCCCCTAGTTTGAACTAGCGGGGGTAATGTAGTCATCCGCAATTGCAAATGAAGCCCGGGATTTGAATTTCCCGGGCTTCATTTGCATGAAGCCGGCTGGCGCCATTTTTAAATGCTGGCTAGTTCGAACCCCGTGCCGCGCGGCTACACACGGCACGGAGTAGCTAGTTAGGATTAGGCTTCCTAATCCGAACTAGCTAGTCCGTGCCGCGTGTAGCCGCGCGGCACGGGGTTCGAACTAGCCGGCATTTAAAAATGGCGCCGGCTGGCTTCATGCAAATGAAGCCCGGGAAATTCAAATCCCGGGCTTCATTTGCAACTGCGGATGACTACATTACCCCCGCTAGTTCGAACTAGGGGGTAGTGTAGACATACCCTGAGACAATTTGTCCAGTAGGAATCTTCTGCTCCACTGCCCAGTCTGTGCCATTTCCCCAGTGACCAGTGGGGGAACCCAGCTCACCTGCTGCTGCAGGTTTCAGCCCAGCAATCCTACAACCAGTGGGCAAAGTCTGCACTGATCCACACCTGGCTGCTTTTCCCCTGAGCTGCTTCCTCAGTCACCTCCATCTGGCTCCTCCATCTTCCTCTGGGTTTCCTTCCCTCCAGGGCTTCTAATCCTGCTTCCATTTGCTCCTTTCTCTCTCTAAGCCTGGAGAGTTACTGCAGCCCCCTTCTTTCTCTCTAATTGCTGGTTTTAAAGCTGCTTAGTCTGCCCCTCATTAACTAAAAGTTTCAGCCTGGACTCTTCTCCCCTCCCCTGCCTCCCTGTGCAGCCTGTCGCAGCCTTAATTGGCCCTTTCTCAGTCCTTGTGTGAGGTAGGCACCCGGTTTCCTTCCTGTTTTCCAGCATGTGTTTTAGCAATAGGGGATTGTTTATTAAATGAAGTCAAATATCTTTGGTTCCCCCTCTCAATGGGGAAGCAAAACCACAATGCACTTTATTGATCCAATGACCAAGTTTGCTGCAGAAACCTTCTGTATCTATAGATGTAGCTTCATGTGAACTGAATTAAGCTACATCAGCGTAAACCACTCGTAAATTGACATGAGGATCCACGCCGCGGTTTATACAGTTTAACGAAATCAATATAAAAACTGGTATTTGTGAAACTGGTGCAACTTTTGCACATAGCGAGGCCAAAGTGTGGAAGAAAACAAGCCTTCATTCTGCGTTTGAGAGCAACAAGTAGTCAGAGACAGTTTATTTGAGCAATATTGCAAGGGAGGAAGCTGCTGTTAGGCAGATCGTCAAATACAAAACAATTAGAAGCCAATATATACTGTCTGTTTATATATAATAACAATAAACAATTATTCCCCTTCCCATAACAATTCCCTTCAGATGCCACCTTATCTCAAGGTCTTCACTAGAGTCAGCATTCTATCCTTATCTCAAGCACAAGAGAGAGGCGAGAGGCGAGAGGCGAGAGGCGAAAACAGCGTCTCTCACAGCTCTCTCGTTGTTAGGTCTCAGAGTTAGCATGAGTTAGGCTAACCAAAAGTTCAAAATGGCTATATACAAATCCCTTAGCTTCCACAATAGAGAGAGACCAATTGATTGATAAGGCCATAATCCTGCAACTTTTTCCTCTCTCTACATTTTACATCAATGAGGTACCAGATGGGGTTACACCAGGGTAAACATATTACGGGATCAGGTATCTATTGATGTATCTAATCACCACCTGAAAAGTGACACATTGGCCACCACACCTAAAATCTCTCTCTTGTTTTTTTCTAGGTGAAGGCTTCCACAATTACCACCACACCTTTCCATTTGATTACTCGGCCAGTGAGCTTGGCTTGAAATTCAACCCAACCACATGGTTCATTGACTTCATGTTTTGGTTGGGATTGGTTACTGACCGAAAACAAGCTCCAAAGGAGATGATCTTAGCCCGCAAAGAGAGGACTGGTGATGGCAGTGCTTGAAAATGTAATATTTCTGTATAAATCTATGTTGTCGTGTGTGTGTGTATGTGTATGTGTGTATGTGTGTGCATTTTTTCTTTGGGAAGGTTTTTTTTTTAAGAGTAAAAGGGATCAAATTAATCTCTGGGATAACTCCAGTGGTTTTATGTCAGAGGTGAATTTAGTCCTTTTTTCCCTATTAGTTGTCTTATGTCCAAATTCCCAGACTATTAAGTGTAAAAAATAATGGATATTATTTAATATTAGCATTAAACATCTTAGATCTTTGATTTTAGTCATTCTAGTTAGAAGTCCAATGTACACTGTAATACCTTTGCTCATGTTAACCCTGGCAAGATGGAGGAAATAACTATCCTTTCAAAGTGCAGTTCAGGTGAACACTTGTTTCATTTTTACAAGTCAAGCAAACATGCTTTGAGAGAGGTTTTTTTTGGGGGGGGAGGAAGGGAAGTGGGAGGGGACAGGGAGAGGACTTGATAATGCTGATATAAAAACAAACCGAAAAGAATGTGCTTTTTTAAAACATATACTGGAGAAAACCCAGTTTTAAAAAGGATGTTTGTCTGGAAATCTGTTTTCTTATTTGTGTTTGCAAGACCCTTGTTCCACCGTCTTTGTTTATATGAAATTCATTTCTTGCAAAGCAGGCTTTTGTGTTAAAAGCTTACACACTATACAAGCCAAAACACAAACTGATGGCATGCCTAGCTCATTCATTCATTGTCACATAAACCTTGTAACTCGTAAATGTATACTGCTGAACTATGTCCTAACCCAAAAAAAGCTTTGATTTTAAATGTTTGGAGACCTAATTTATATTCTAACAGGTCACAGCCACTGCTGCATGCATATTTTAGCTACTTCTGCACAATAGGCATCTTCATTTTTTTTCCAGCTTTCATTATCAGGTCTTTAAAACCTGGCCTTTATCTAGATTGCTGTTTTTTCCTAATGTTACAACTGCATGCAGCCTTTATTGGTTTCACAGCAAAATACATTTTTAAACAGTACTGTAGCTTCTGGATTTAACAGTTGCCTTGTAAAAGCAGCATGCTGGATTAATGCGACCTACCGCCCTTTGTGTTAGATGGTAGGCAGTGCAGGAGAAAGGCTTTATGTTGGCTGCACTGGAGCACTTTTAAAGACAGATTCTCTGATTCTCATTTACACTGTGGGCTTGTCTACACTTAAAATGCTACAGCTGAACCACTTCAGTGCAGACCCTACCTATGCTCATGGGAGGGGTCTCCCACTGGAGCAGGTATTCCACCTCCCCAAGAGGCAGTAGCTAGCTTGGTGGAAGAATTCTGTCAACCTAGAGCTCTTTAAACAGGGATGGTTTTTATGCTCTCAGGGGTGTGCATTTTTCACACCTCTGACCAACATAGTTCAAGCAATCTAATCGTCTAGTGTAGCCCAGACCTAAAATTCCCTTCACCCTGCTCTGGCAGTGTGCACGTGCCCACTTTCACTGCAAAAGGAGCAGAGAGGGTTGGTCTTAGTATAAATGAGAATCATACCCAGTTATTTTCAGAAAGGATGTAGAATTTGAAAACCAAACTCAGTTCTTTAGTTTGTTTAGGCTTTTTTGTTTGTTTGTTTTGTTTTAAATGATGCCAATATAAAAGAAATGTCCTTACTATGTACTTCATCCAGGAAGTGTTTAACTGTGTTAATTTGCCATTAATGACATGTAAACTCTTGAGTGATTTACAATAAACAGCTGTGAATTAGCTTGTGTGCAGGCCTGTATTTGAAGCTCTTTCATTAAGTGGAGGCTTTATGACTGAATGATCATAAATATTACACTCTTGCTCTGTGCCCAATGGCTATTTCAAATCCTCGTGGTTTCTCATTTAGGTATGAACATGGCTCCATGCATTACCATAGTATCTACCACCTCAAAACATTAATGAAGTCCTCCTCTTATTACCCCAGAGGGGTAGAAAAGTATCGTTGCTCGTATGTGATAGATGGGGAATCTGAGATGACTTTTTCAAGTTCACACAGGACATTAGTATCAAAGCCAGGAATGAAATGCAAATCTCTTGAGTCTCATCCAGAGTCTTAACTATAAGATCATCACCTGCTTTTTTGCTTCCTTCAGTCTTGTCATACAGTTGGTGTGACAGACTGCGCTGGGTCTGGGCACCGCTGTGGGGGCCAGCTCAGGGGAAGTTGCTCAAAACCAGGGCTACTTACAGCCCTTGACTGGAGACCTTTCCCAAATAGGCCACAGGCCAGTCACACAGAGCACTTCAGCTGCCAACCTAGCCAGCAGGAAGCTTCACAAGCAAAACCCCTCAGAGACCCCCCGCTCTCCCCATGCCACAATCAGCCCCGGGCCTTACACACAGGTGAGAGGGTATGAAACCCGATCTCACCAACTCCGAACAGATCCTCCCAGTCCCAAAGAACCAGCCACAGTCCCCAGTTAATTTACACTTTAGATCTTACCCACAAGAGCACACTGGGCCAGTCCTTTAGAATCTAAAATCTAAAGATTTATTAATAAAAGAAAGAAAAGGTTGAGAGTAAGGTTGTTAAGGAGAATACATTACACACATCAATCACCAAGGTCGTGATGCAGGCTCTTAGCAGAGATGTTACAAACTGCTAGCTTAGAAGTCTCTGGTGCACATCCTGTATTAGGATGGGTCAGCAATTCTTCCCGGTTTTCTGTCCCTAGCAAGGATGCATCTGGAATCAGTAGCAAGACTGAAGACAAGATGGAGAAGGCCTCATGGGATTTTTATATTCCTTGTATCTCCCAAACTGGAGCTGGTTACATGATCAAGTGACCTGTCTGTGTTTCCCAGGCTAGTAGCCATGAGGCACTGGCCGGCCTGCAGGCTTCCAGACCCATCCCTCAGGTGTGTATTGGCCACTCCCGAGAGCCATTATCCATGGAGAATTGCTAGTTAGCCCAGCTAGTCACTGAACAATCCTTCCTCACAATAGGCAGTCCAGGCATATTGCTCCCTCCCAGACAGAACATTTACATTACAAGCACAGAGCCCATATTCATAACATCACACACAAAAATCATACAAGTATATGAGTATCATACATAGAATCAGTAGAGCATACATTTTCATTTGATACCTCACATGGGCCACTTGGTACAGAATTTGGGGCAAACCCCACCCATGGGTGCAGCAGTGATCTGCCTGCTCACTTTACAGTCCAATAGCATAACAGCTGGGATCAACAAAGAGTGGCTAAAATGAGCAGGAATTCACATGTCCAAAATGTAGTTGGGTGGTGGGTTTGGAGGTGTATGTGAAGGAATGTGGTGAGAGAGAGAGATGCCTGTCATAAATAACTGTTCTCTTTATAAAAATCCTATTATTGCAGTTTACCAATTGGGGGAATATGAATGCAATGGAGAGCTACACCCATTACCCTTGAGAATGAATAAATTACACCGTCACTACCTCTGGACTGTGGTCAACCCACCCATCTATATTAATTAGGACCTAATTCAAAGACAGTTGACAGTTCATCCATTAGCTGAGTAGAGCTACAGCTGAAGGGCTGATGGAAAGGGAAGCAAACACCTCCCCCTCACTTGCAGCAGCTGGGTTTATACAAACAGACAGGAAGAAAGTGAGGGATAGACTGGCTTACACAGTGCTAGAATGGTTCCGTTTCCTAGCAGCAATTGGGAAAGGCAGCTATCGACTATAAATGCACGTTACTTATGCCACAGGACTGCTAGAAGAATCCAATACCTAGTGAAGGGGCTCTGGAGTTGGGGTGAGTGACTGAAGCTGGAAAGGATTCTCAGGGGACCCCTCTGTGGTAGGCCTCAGCTTTGGTCCTGATCCTACCAAGGCTCAAGGCAATGCTTAATATGCTGCATGTACGTACTTGTCAAAACCCATGTGTTTGGGTTGCTCCCTATTTACCCTACCGTTCTCATAATGCAGTGTTAGCAGGGGCAGGGAAGCTTTTGGACAGATGTGGCTAAACACGGAGGCTATATCTACACTGAAAGGTTTTTGCGCAAAAGCCCATGGAGCGTCCACACCTCAAGCGTGTTTTTGTGCAAGAAAGTCTACAGTCAATCAATAGAACAGAGGGCTTTTTGCAGTGTGGGTACGTCTAGACTGTACGCCTCTGCCGACAGAGGCATGTAAACTAGGCTACCTGACATAGTCAAAGAAGCCGGGATTTAAATATCCCCGGCTTCATTAAAATAAACATGGCCATTGCGCTGTGCCGATGATCAACTGAGCCAGCACAGCATGCGAGTCAAGACACGGATTGGTCGACAGGAGAAGCCTTTGTCGACCGCTCTCTTATGCCTCGTGAAATGAGGTTTCCAGGAACGGGCGACAAAGGCTTCCCGTCGACCGATCTGCGTCTTGACTCACATGCTGTGCCGACGATCAGCTGAGCCAGCACAGTGTGGCGGCCATGTTTATTTTAATGAAGCTGGGGATATTTAAATCCCGGATTCTTTGACTATGTCGGGTAGCCTAGTTTACATGCCTCTGTCGGCAGAGACATGTAGTCTAGACATACCCTGTAGGTATATCTCTTTCTATGAGGAATAACTCCTTTTTGTGCTACAGCTCTTGTGCAAAAAAGCATGTGTGGACGCTCTGCAGGGGTTTCTTGTGCAAAAAGAACCTTTCCGAAAAAGCACAGGAGCTCTGATGGCCATTCACAGAATGGCCATCAGAGCTTTCTTGCACAAGAGCATCCATGCAGTGTGGACGCTCTCTTGCACAAAAGCAATGCGTTTTGAGGTCTGGACACGCTTTTGCACAATACGTTTTTGCACAAGAACTCTTCCACAAAAGAATTCTTGCACAAAAACCCTACAGTGTAGATGTAGCCCAACAGAATGTGTATCTCTGCTCCTCCCGCAGCAGCGTGCCCTTTGTCAACCACCCTACAAAATAAATATGTAGTGAATGAGGTAAGGACTCCAGCAGCTGTGGTTTATTCTCTCTGCACCTGAACTAACGCTGCTTGGGAGGGGCTGTATGAACCCTATGCTCCCTGATGGCAAGGAAGGGGTTATGCAAGCCCGAGGCATGGTTGGCAATGGACCAGCCAGGCTCACCTATAGCTCATATGCTTACAAATCGGTGTGGGTCCCAAAGCATTGGGCTGGAACTGGAAGAGTAGGCTGGGTTCTGCTGGAGGGTTGAATTCAAGGGGTTTCAGGGTATACAAGCTGATGGATCAGAGCAGGTGGTGCCGAGCTTTGGTGAGCTAGTTTGCTGACCATTCTACACGTGGCTACCTGATGTAAGTTGTCCCTGGTCCTGTTGCTTTTGTAACAATGGGCTGCAGATGGATGCTCCTTTCACTGGGACAAACTAGGAAAATGGATGTGGATGAAGCACTTGCAGATGATGAAGCTTCTACCTGTGACCCCCCAGTGCAGGCTTGGTGCCTTTCCCTAAGAGATGGAGACTGGCTGAGAGTGGTGTCTGTTGGAGGAAGTCTTTAATACTGCAGCTAAATTAGCCAGATACGTACAGCCTCTCCTCTCTGCACGCCAGACAAGGCTAAAAGGTTGCATCAGGCACATAGCAAGTGTGATCAGTTTTTCCAAAAGGCTCATCACTCCACATCTGCCTCCACTGCCAAACAAACAAAGAAACGTGTTCTGCTCTCTGGTTAGCTAACTTGAGGTAAAATGGCAGTGAAAATGTGGCAACTTGATTATCAGCTCAAGTCCAACTCCAAGATCCCCTATAAGCTTTTACTGCAGCTTCTAAGCAGAGTGATGGTTAATTGCTGGGTCCTCACCACTCTTCTAACACAGGTTCACTCCTGTGGATTAGCTCAGTGGGGTTAAAATGGCACTTTTTGTTGTGTAAACATATCTTCAATGGAATTAAACCCAGCTCCTCCCCAAGGTATTCAAAAGCACGTCTCGCTGTTGCTTAGTTCTCTACATTTGCCCTAACTTTAGCTGTTTGGGGCTACAGACTCCTTCAGGAAAGGCTGCAAGAATCTCACAATGGAAAAGTACACGTGACTTCCCTTCTACTCAGACTGTCAGCATATTTTTAGCTGCTTTTCTAATTTATCTTCAGATGGGAATAAGCCTGGAAAATTTTTGACCACATTTTGCATCTTCAGGAAGTGAAGTGAAAGAAACCAAAGGGTTGACATGGAAACAATTAGTGTGAGTCCTATGCAATGCCTGCTGCATCAGTGTACTCCTTTAACAACCCACCAGCCTTCCCCAGCAGTGTTTCAGCAGCTCATTCGGCAAATGGGGGTAACATCATTGATTGGAAAAAAACAACAAATGGTCTGGTAGCACTTTATAGACTAACGAAACGTGTAGATGGGATCATGAGTTTTCGTGGGCACAACCCACTTCTTCAGATGACCAGAGTTATGATTTGGGGATATGAAAACTGGAAATAAATAGGAGAGGGGAAAGGGAGGGGAGAGAGAAAGAAAAAGAGAGGCAGGTGAGAGACAGAGCATCATTAAGTATCTGGAGAATGGGTACTTAGACCTAAGCAGATAAAAATCAAACTCCATAGACAGATTCCTAAAACAGGAAGGATGCCACTCTGGGAGCTATTAGCACCTTCAGTGGTTATTAAGTACATAGAGTCCCCACCAGCCCATATCATGATTGAGTCCATTAGCATGTGAACTGAATTTGTGGATGAACTGGGATTCCAGGGCTTCTCTGTGTATTTGGCTTGTAGAGCTGGTTTGTGACAAGACAGCTACTTGCAGGTCTGTCAGACTGTGGTTAGGCAAGCGGAAATGCTCACCAACAGTCTTCTGTAAATTCCCTTTACGTATATCCGATTTGTGTCCGTTGATTCTTTCCCGCTGTGACAGGGCACCTGCCCTGCACTGGCCCTTTAAGACCAGGACTCAGGCCCTGAGCCGGGGCTGGGAACAGAGAGGCCAGTTGAAGCTGTTAGGCTAGTGAGAGCCCAGCTGGCAGCTATACAGAGAAGCCCGGTTGGCTTGGAGAGCCCAGCTGAAGCCGTTAGGGTGAGGGAGAGCCCAGCTGACAGCTATATAGAGAAGCACAGTGCTTAGGAGGAGGCCAGTGAGGGGCTGACTGTGGAGGAAGCCGGAGCTCCCAGGAGGGAGATCTGCTGGGGATAGCCAGCAAGGGCTGGGAGAAGGCCAGCTAAGGCTCCCCTGGCTAGGGGCCGGAGGCAAGGCCCTGGGCTTGGAGGCAGATCACAGCATGGCTTAGGTAAGCGGGGCCGTGGAGATAATCCCAATGATGAGCAACCCATGCAGACTGTAACTTACCCTGAGAGGGGCTATATGAGGACAGTCAGGGGGCACTGAGGCACAGTGGGGGCTTGCATCCTAACACCTGTAGAGACTGTCAAATATATATAGCAGTGAGGCACTACTGGTATTTGATGGCATAGATCAAATTACTGGCTGTACAGTCAAATTTATTGGGACAGTCACTTTAGCCAAGTGATGCCCTTGTTGATATAAAAATACAACTGAACAAGAAGATGGCTGACCCTGTGGCTAAGACACTGGATTGGCACTCAGGATATTTTGGTTAAGTTTCTGGCTTGGCCACAATCCCTGTGGGCATGTTACTTAGCTTCTTACCTCAGTTTCCCATGTTACTTAGCTTCTTACCTCAGTTTCCCATGTAAAAAATGTGAATACTTCCTTTCTCCCATCCTCTGCCACGTTAGGTCTGGACTCTTCAAGGGCTTATGCATGTGCTTAACTTCAATGAGTCTACTAGCCTCTGGGTTGTAAACTTCTTCATAGGAGACCCGCTCTGCCCTGTAGAGCTACATTCTTGACTGGAATACAAACAATAAATAAGTGGCTTGCAAAAAGAGCAGGCATTAGAAACTCTTTAAAGCAAACTCTGGAATTCAGAACATGTTGGGTTAACTAACGATCAGTTTAATGATGAGTAATGACACAGAAAACCCCATTAAATAGCAGCACTTAGCTTGGATGGGGTGACTTCCCAAGCTTTCTAACAGGAAAGCCAGTTCTTCCTGGCTGGCTACTTTCCAAAGTTGGGGCTTTCAGCATGAAGGCTTCCTGTCTGACTGTTACTAATAGCTAAGGCTCCAGGTGCTTTTTAGTGATTTACACTTCTCAATTAGATATAGGGCTCTAGGCTGCAGTCCCTCTGCGTCCAGAGTTCCCGCTGACTCCGGTGGCACCTATGCATAAAGATTCAGGATCAATCCCAGGGTGACTTAAGATATCTCGGAATGGATTAAAGAGATGAATTACTTTGTGGAAACAGCCCTGTGGAACAAATTGGTTGTTTGGCAGGTAAAAGTACCCTGCAGAATACTTCCCATTTCTGATCACTACAGCAGTCCTATCACTCCTGTCTGAAACATGAGGGATACCCATATCCAGAATCTCCCTGTGCAACTAGCAAGAACAATGCAAACTGAATCCATCACCTCTGGTTGCTGCCGTATTGATTGCTTTTCAGACACAGTAATCTGCAATTTGTGATGTTGCTTGTTTCCAAGTTATACTAACAAGTTTTGCTTTGGGTCAATCTTTAGGTATTGTATTGGAATATCTATCTCCTCCTTAACTACTATCTGACCTACAAGAGCTTGTGTGTAGGGGAGAATTCAAATGAGAGAGAACCATCCAGATGAGATGTGAAATACACAAGAAATCAGTTACATGGAAAATAAATGAACTTTTTTTTTCCTCCCTGGGAGGGGACCAGCTGGGTTTGAGTGTCAGCAAAGTTGATCTGTGGTGCCAGCCTATTGGTGCTGTGGTGTGGACAAGGCTTAGGTTGTTTTCACCACTAGTATCTGCTAATAAGCAATTAGCGCAAAGATACAAAGAGCCATGGTCTAGTCTCAGACAGAGACTGACCCATCTTCGAGTTTATATCTGGACCCATGGCCAAAGTTTAGATTGAAGGTATACCATAAATCCATTTCTCATTTTGGAGGTGTCATCTATAAGAGCTTTGATTGAAGGAATCAGCACCTCATGCATGAATCTGAACCCTGAACAAGGCCTGAAAATCAGCATTTGAATGCTTGACTTTTATCATGGCTACATAGATATCTTTTTGTATAGGCAATCATAGGGCTCCTTTCTAACGTGGCTTGAGTTGCATACTATTGCTGTCACTAAGATAACATTTAAAAAATGCTTTCAGTGTTGGAGCGGAGAGGATGTAATGAACGAAGGCATAGCTGCACTTCAAGCAAAGAATTTGGTGACTTTCTTTTTATTCTAGAAAGGAGATTGTGCAGCGTGTTATTTTGGTTTCTAGGGGGGTGATGAAAATTGCCTACTTTTTTATGATCAAAGGTGCGTGGGCTGGTTTTTTAACTAAGACCATGAAGAAATCTAAAAGAATCTTTCACTTGTTTTTCCTGTCCTTCGGCAGGGTTGAGGAGCTGGTGAGGACTAATGACTTTAAACCTCACAGGGTTTAAAGGAAAAGTTTCAATACCTTGTGAGCTTGGAAAACTCCTGATTAAAAATGCCTTTCTCTTAAACAGTCACCCTTCGAGGGCTCAGCTCTAGTGTTCAAAAGCAGGAAAGGAAAAGCTGTCTTGCTGTGGGAAGTACGTTGGCTAGCTCAGGGAAGTATCTGTGAGGTGAATTGCTGGGGATGTTCAGAGCAAGCTGCAACCAGAACTTCTTACAAAACATAATGCTCTGGGGAGCTGCCAGTTTGACTTGTCCTAGCATAGGTGTCTCCATGCAGGCACTATTATGTTCCTCTGTTAGTGGTGCAGGTTCTGACATATTGGTTAAAGTGAGGGTCATATCTGATTCAAATGCCAGGATAGTGACATTTCTCATCTCCTATAGTCTTATTGAGTGAGTAGCCCTGGGGGAGTCATTTTGCCCTTCTGTGCTATAGCCTGTCCATCTGTAAATGTGAAGAGCCAATTATTCATTCATCATTCCTCTTGCCTGAGAGTTGTTCTGGGAACAGAACTAGCCTCTTTCTAAATGAAGATTCTAAATTCTCTAGTAAACCTGCAACACTGTTGGAAAACTCCACTGCAATAATGAGGCATGTCCTGAAGGAGTATGAATGCCTGGCTCTCTTCACCTCTAGATGCCAACACAAATCCAGCCTAGTTTGGTCGGGCCCAGGAACACATCTCATTAACCTCTGGTGGTTGTTCTGTGGCCTGTATCACCTCAGTTCCCAGGGAGTAGGTGCCCACATCAAAGCAGCACTAAAATTAAGCACTGGCAGTACATGAAGAATGAATTTCCCTCTTGGTTTTTAGAAGTGGCTTCTCAGGATAAGGGATCTTTCGGAAAAGGCTTTATTTTCCAAAAGATGCGCGTCTAGACTGGCGCTTTTTTCCGGCAAAGCTCCAAGCTGGAAAAAAGTAGCAGCCATTTTTATGCTAATAAAGCGAGGGGGGATTTAAATCCCTGCTTCATTTGCAATTGTGATAGGTCTAATTTGCATCCCTTTCCCGTAAAAGGGATGCAGTCTAGACATAGTTTCTATGTATGTGTACACAAGGCAAAGCTGTCTTAGTAAGCAGTTTACAACCTACAGGGCACCTGTTTCTGTGGTTGAGGTAGGTAGATAATAGGTCAGTCATTGAACAGGTGTCCTGTAGATTAAAAATGACTTTCTTGTTTCTAGTTTTCTGGCAGGGCCTCTGGGAACAACTGCAGCTTGCAGAGCTTCTTTTTGTCCTGTTTTTCTCCAGTAATTCTGAAAATTCCTGTCCTCAATTCTCGCACCTCCTATTTTTCCTCTACAGGGTTAAAGTACAGCTCTGCCTTGCAGTATAATTGGGACACTTCTCCACACCCTTCCAGCTCTGTAGCTGGAAACACAGGTCTCATTTATACTGTGGCCTGGAAAGGTGCAGTAAGTGAGCTGGGGAACAATTATCCTGTAACCAGGCCTTCTGTGATGGACCGGGCCAGGTCTGGGCACTGCTGAGGGCATCTGCTCAGGGTGAATTGCTCAAAACCAGGGCTGCTTACAGCCCTCGACTGGAGACCTTTCCCAAAAGCGGTCACAAACCAGACACACAGAGCGCTTCAGCTGCCAATCCAGCCAGCAGGAAGCCTCACGAGCAAAGCTCCTCAGACACCACAGCTCTCCCTGTGCCACAGTCAGCCCCGGGCCTAACACACAGGTGAGGGGTTATTGAACCCAATCTCTCCTACCCCAAACAGGTTCTCCAAAGAACCAGCCACAGATCCCTGGTCAATTTACACTTTGGATCTTACCCATCAGATCACGCTGGGCCAGTCCTTTAGACTCCAAAATCTAAAGGTTTATTAACAAAAGAAAGAAAAGGTAGACAATCAGGTTATTAAGGAGAATACATTACGTGCACTAGTCACCAAGTTCTGGATGCAGGCTCTTAGCAGTTTATAACATCTCTGCTATCTTAAAAGTCTCCGGTGTACATCTTATGTCAGGATGGGTCAGCAATCCTTCCGGGCTCTTTGTTCCTCACAAGGCTGCATCTGGGATCAGTAGCAGAATTGAAGACAAGATGGTGTCCACCTCATGGCACTTATGTATCTCTGGTATGTCCCAAACTGGAGCTGGTCACATGATGGCATGATTCACATGCCTCCAGCCATGAGATACTGACTGGTCTGCAGGTTTCCAGTGTGTGAATTGGCCACCTTGAGAGCCATTGTCCTTGAGGCCATGCTAATTAGCACAGTCATTCATTGGACATTCCTTTACAACAGGCAGCCCAGGCCCATCGCTCTGAGTCAGGCAGAGAACATTCACTATACCAGCACAGAGTCCATATTCCTAACTCCACATACAGATATCATACAAGTACATGAGTAGCATATATAGAATCAGTAGAACATAAGCTTTCATTTGACATCTCACATGGCCCCCCTTATATAGACTTTGGGGCAAACATACCCTGGTGGGCTCAGCAGTGAGCTAGCTGCTCCCCTTAAAATCCAATAATGTGACACCTTCTAACACCGCTTATTTTATAGACCCTATGGAGTTCTTTGAGGTACTCCATTGATTTCACTGGAAGTGATGTATCTAACTACAGTATCTTTGGAGATTGAGGTTTATTTGACCTGTCTAAGGTGAAGCAAGAGTCTGTGTCAGAGCTGGTATTAGAAGTAAAGAGTTCCTGGGTGCCAGTCCTACATTCACCCCAACAGAATATTCCTCGCTAACCATATCGGGGCAATGGTCAAATATACGTGTCTAAGCGTTCGATCCCTAAAAAACCCTAATACCTGCTTCTAGCCCTATATCACCAATGCCTGGTCATATTAACAAACATTTGGGCTGTGTCTAGACTGGCCAGTTTTTCTGGAAAATCAGCTGCTTTTCTGGAAAAACTTGCCAGCTGTCTACACTAGCCACTTGAATTTCCACAAAAGCACTGACTTGCACTGATTTCTTACAGTAGGTTCTTGCGGAAATGCTATTCTGCTCCCGTTCAGGCAAAAGTTCCTTTTGTGCAAAGCTTTTGCACAAAAGGGCCAGTGTAGACAGCTCAGATTTGTTTTCCGCAAAAGAGCCCCGATCGCGAAAATGGCAATTGCAGCTTTTTTGCGGAAAAGCGCGTCTAGATTGGCACGGACGCTTTTCCAAAAAAATTGCTTTTGCGGAGAAGCGTCCGTGCCAATCTAGACGCTCTGTTCCGAAAATGCTTTTAATGGAAAACTTTTCCGTTAAAAGCATTTCCAGAAAATCATGCCAGTCTAGACACAGCCTTGTACGCTGCAAATGGTGAAGCTGGAGGTTTCCTGAAGGTAAGTAGTTGCCCTTATGATTGATTACTTGACTGTCACTTAAGGTAGCTTTTGACTTCTATTGAAGCAGCTTTGACACGGCACAAATACATACAAGGAAGTTGTCTGATGAATAATCCCTACAGGTCCTGGTTTGCATTTTTAATACATGTGCCAATAACACAGTCCCTGCCTCTGTGTAGAAAAAGGGGCAATAGATTCGTGCATTCGACAGAGTTATTTAAAATAGAGAAGGCTTACTAACTGATCTGAGCTTTCTGCCGGCCCATTAAACTAATATCTTGCTTACCAGGTTGCCTGGATAAGTTCACATCTGAGTGGTGTCAAATGGACTTAAGCTTTCATCCCAGAGTGGAAGAAAATGTGACAGGACAGCCAAAAAGTAATATGTTTGAGAGCATATCAGCAAAGCTTTATTTTTAATGCCATGAAAGGACTGAGGTTAACTTGTCTTGTGTGACTGGCATTCGTAAGAAACCCCAAGCGTACAAATCTTAATTCACAGCTAAGGAACTTGAGCCATAAACGTTGAGATGCTCCAAAGAGAGGGCTGTGATCAAATCTATAGAACCCTGCACATTTGTGGATTTCTGCTTTCTAGCTGCAAATGTGGGTGCGGGTATCCCTGGCTCACTTCTGCGGATGCAGATTCAAAATTTTGTATCTGCTGCAGGCTCTACAGATCAGATCTCCCGGGTCTCACAGTAGAGACAAGACCACTAGGGATAATGTAGCGTACTGCAAGAAATGGTATGGTGATGCTTTAAGTGGTGCTCTTCCCTTTGTCCATCTGTATTAAGACAGTGCTCCAGCGAGTCATAGGGCACTGTGCTGCTGGGGGCAGGTGGTTGTGTTTTTGTTTTGAAACTTGGACAAATGACTAGGGAGGGGTTTAAATGTATAGCTCGAGAATGCTGGCGGGTTATCAGGAAGGCGAAAGTACAAATGGAATTGTGACTGGCAAAGGATGTGAAGGATAACAAGAGAGGTTTCTACAGGCATGTTAGCAAGAAGAAGGTGATCAGAGAGAGTGTGGGTCCCCTACTGGATGAAGGAGGTAACCTAGTGACAGATGATGTGGGGAAAGCTGAAGTACTCATTGCTTTTTTTGCCTCTGTCTTAACGGACAAAGTTAGCTCCCAGACTAATGCGCCAAGTGACACAAGATGGAATGAAGATGGACAGCCCTTAGTGGGTAAAGAACAGATTAGGAACTATTTAGAAAAGCTAAATGTACACAGATCCATGGGTC
This sequence comes from Pelodiscus sinensis, assembly GCF_052426305.1. Lineage (NCBI taxonomy): Eukaryota > Metazoa > Chordata > Testudines > Trionychidae > Pelodiscus > Pelodiscus sinensis. The sequence goes on from NC_143055.1 coordinate 125,126,300, forward strand.
TGGACTTAATGGATCAGAGGGTACTGAGGGAGTTGGCAAACTTCGAGGAGTACAAGATCTTTTGAAAAATCGCCTCGTCAAAAAAACCATGTCTAAACTGCGGTTTCACTTTCGACATGGCACTTGTTCAAAACAGCATCATGATGTGATTATGCAAATGAAGCATGGGATATTTAAATCCCCACTTCATTTGCACTTTCAAAGTGTTTCATTTATATCCCTCTGTGGACAGAGGGGTGTAGCGTAGACGTAGCCTTAGAGGGAGTACTTCTGGCACTAAACTGATTTGCAATGGCCTGACCCATTTGTGCAGCATTCTCTGGAGACATAGTCTTAATGGGATCACTCTTAATCTGTACTTGACACTAAACTTCCTTGGTGGAATACTGAAAATCTTGGTAATAAAGTATACAAGAAGGACCTATAATACTATATACTATATGAGGGTATGTCTACACTACCACCCTAGTTCGAACTAGGGTGGTAATGTAGGCAACCGGAGTTGCAAATGAAGCCTGGGAAATTCAAATCCCGGGCTTCATTTGCATCTTGCTGGGCGCCGCCATTTTTAAATGTCCGCGCTGCGTGTAGCTGTGCGGCACGGAGTCCGCACTAGCGGACATTTAAAAATGGCAGCGCCCAGCAAGATGCAAATGAAGCCCGGGAAATTCAAATCCCGGGCTTCATTTGCAACTCCGGTTGTCTACATTACCACCCTAGTTCAAACTAGAGTGGTAGTGTAGACATACCCTGAGTGAGAATATAGAACGGTACCTGAAAGACAGAAGTTCTCTCACTAGATTTTATACTGCAGAGATGTATGGATTAAAATACAAACATCCTCAGTGCAGTACCACAGATCTCTTGCAGAAAAAGTTTTCCCGTTGTCTTCTCTGGGGCCAAGATTTCACTCAGGGTATGCAATGCTGAGGGAAATTGAAATCAACCAAGTTTAATAAAACAGAGGCAAGGTGAGTGAGGTAATATCTCTTATTGGACCAATTTCTGATGGTGAGAGAGACAAGCTTTCTAGCCACAAAGAGCTCTTCTACAGGTCTGGGAAAGTACACAGAGGATTACAGCTAAATGCAAGGTGGAATAGACTCTAGCTCGCCTGAGGAAGTGGGTTTTGCCCACAAAAGCTCACTAATTTTATATGTTAGTTTCCAAGATGCCACAGGACTACTCCATTGTTTCTAACAAAGCAACCCCTCTGAGGCTTTGTGTAAGTAGTTAGCACATTTCAATGTAGAATGGTCCCTTAAAATGTCTGTGGGATGGGTTCAGTCACAAAGACCCCCCCCTTGTGCTTGTCATTTGATGTTCTGAAATACAACTGACCCCACTTTCCTGCCTTCCTGGACATCCCACAGAGCCAGGCCCTTTGGCCCCCTCCAGCAGTAAGACTTTGTCTGCACTTAAAAGTTTAAAGCATGACTATGGCAGTGCTTTAAACTGGAAGGCTGTGTCTACACTGGCCGTTTGCTTTTCTGGAAAAGCAACGACGATCTACTCTAAAATTGTCAGTGTTTTTTCTGGAAAAACTATGCTGCTCCCGTTCGGGCAAAAGTTCTTTTCCGGAAAAACTGTTCCGGAAAAGGGCCAGTGTAGACAGCACAGTAGCCTTTTCCGCAAAAAAGCCCCGATCGCGAAAATGATGATCGGGGCTTTTTTCCGGAAAAGTGTGTCTACATTGGCCACGGATGCTTTTCCAGAAAAAGTGCTTTTCCGGAAAAGCATCCTGCCAATGTAGACGCGCTTTTTCCGGAAATACTTATAACGGAAAACTGTTCCACGAGGAGTACCGGTAATACAGAACAGGAAGCCGAACTACCTAGTTTGTGCCGCGTGTAGCCGCAGGCACAGAGTCCGAACTAGCGGACATTTTAAAATGGCGGCGCCCGGCAATATGCAAATGAAGCCCGGGAAATTCAAATCCCGGGCTTCATTTGCAACTCCGGTTGCCTACATCAACCACCCTAGTTCGAACTAGGGTGGTAGTGTAGACATACCCTAAGTCCTAACCTGATGCCCTGCCAGCACTGGTTCTGGCCAGCCTTAACTTCGGTTCAGGGTCCACTCAGTGTGGACACGCTATTTCGAAATAGCAAAATGCTATTTCGAAATAGATTTTGTGTATAGATGTGTTATTTCGAATTAGCTTAATTCGAATTACCTATTTAAGTTGATTCGAAATAGCGCTGTAGTGTGGACATACCCAAGAAGGAAAAACAGCAAGTGCACGTGGGGTGAGCACTCTAGTTGTGGCCTTAGCAATACAAAATGTCTCAGCCACTGGAAATAATGGGAACAGGGGTGCAAGGACAATTTTAATAGAGAGGGTGCTGAGAGCCATTGGGCCAATCCGTAAATCCACTTCAACTCACATGCTTCATTCCAGCACCTGTAGGAATCACCTCCACTTTTCTAGATTGTTTCTTTTACCAACGGATGCATCTGGGGTGGGGCTGAGGGTGGTATTGTCCCAGGAGTTGGAGGGAGAAGAACACCCAGTTCTACACGAGTTGAAATTCTTTCCTCAAACAGAAGTACTCAGTGGTGGAAAAGGAGGCCCTAGCCAAGAGAGAGGCAATTGGTGCTCTGTGATATTACCTGCTGGGGAACCCCTTTCAGCCGGTCACATGCCATGTGCCAGTTTGGTGGCTAAACAGTATGAAAGATACCAACCCACACAGATTATGAGGTGGTACCTATCACTCCAGTTTATGATTTGAGCCTGGCACATTGATCAGGTAGGATGCATGCTTAGGTGGACTTTTTCTCCCAGTGTGTGTGTGTGGGGGGGGGGGGGGCAGAGGAGCCCCCAACAAATACCCTCTTAAGAGGGAAGGTGTGTGACGGGGTCTATGAACTCCTTACTGGGACTGGGAGAGTTCCGAGGAGTCCTGGAACAAGGGGCCCCTGCCCCCACTGCCGTTCTGGGCATGCTCCAGTGGCAGGCCAGCTATAAAAGCCTGTGGAGCTGCGTAGTCAGAGCTGCTGGCTGCTGAGGAAGGAGGTTCTGCTGCTGCTGGAGTCCTGAAGAGGAACTGCCAACAGCCCAAGCCATGGAAACCAGTCAGAGGGAGGCTGCAGGAGAGGTCCCCAGTCCGGAGGGGAGAGACGGAGAGAATTTCAGGGAAGGCACTGGTAGGAAGTAGCCCAGGGTGGCGAATTAATCCCCAAGAGCCTGACATATTGTGGTGGGCTTCCCCGCCAGACTAGTAGTGGTTAACTCCACTGCTGACAGGGCTTTGGACTGGGATCTAGTAGAAAAGGCTGTCCTGGGTCCCCCTATCCCATCCTCATCAACCCCACGCAGGAACCCACACTGTCCTGAGAGACGGGGTGCATTGTTACAGACTCTGGATGCTAGCTACACTGCTCTGTGAGACAGAGGCTGAATTAGAGGCTTGCCCTACAGCCCTGATGATTGGAGAAGACTGCAGGTGGCATGGACAAATGTGGGGTGGATGCTATTTGAGGGGTCACTGAGGCCTACAGCCCTTCCCTCTGCATGGCAGGCAAGATGCCCCATGCCAGGCAGAGAGAGATGATATGATCTTTGTTAAACTATGACTAGGTTTGCCTGTTGCAAACAGCGAACTGTTTCTGAAATTCCCAGAAAGAGGAAGTGGTTTAGCATTTCTCTGAGTCCTCAAAGCTGAGAACAGCACTTCGTTATGTAGCTGAGAAAAGAGATGGCTAACAGAAATATATAGACGAGAGGACAGTCTTCTGCAGATATTCTGGAGCTGAAAATTTAGAGTTTAAAGAAAGAGAATGGATAGTTCAGAGGGAGTGTCTGTATCTGTATGTAATAATGTTTCTCAGATCTCAAGAGGAATCCTGAAGCAGTTAGGACACATTCTAATAATGACTCTAAAATGCTTCTTTTCCAGCCTGATTTCAGTTTTAATTTCAATACTTCCCAGTATGCAATATCAGGCTAATGGGGGAGAGGGTACATATGCTCCTTTCTTACAGCGTTTGAAGTTGTAAAGCTTATATAGTTTATAAAAAACCCATTTAATAAAAAAGGGCTGTTCTAGAACATAACTGTGTATAGAGATGTTGAGTCCAAGATTTCACCAGAAAAACACAGCAGGATATTGTGTGCCTTATGACAGGGACAGAAAAGCAAGATGGGCAGATAACAGCATTGATAATATTATGATCCTTCTCAAAACAGCGTGGGAACTGTGATTTAGATCTGTTTTAGCCACAAATTCTGGCGGTTTGCTAGTTGGTGTATTAATGCCTGTTATGAATATGAAATAGCGAAAATAGTCCCCACCTCATCTTCCTGTAGCACAGCATGTCAGAAGCCAGGTGTGTTCCACAGTGTTAGTAGCAGAGTCTTGTGTGGTGTTACCAGTCCCAGAAGCACTCCGTTCCCTTGCATTATCCCTCACCCAATACAGGAGAGACTCATTACCAAATCTCTCTAGTTCCCAACTCACATTTGCCAGCCTGTCTCAGAACCTGATTCTGAAAACCTTTGTTCACATAAACATCCCTGTACAGATGTTTGCAGGAGATGGGGTGTAATTTCTCCCACTAACCTAGCTCTATGCTGCTGCCTATCTTTCCTAATGCCCCAAATCCCTCCTTGATGTATGTTACCCAGGCCTAATTTTAGCAATTTATTAATATTCCTCAAATTCTACTCTTCACAAATTTTGTGGCCATAGGATCCAGCTCTGCAAAAGGATTAAAGTTAATGTCATTCCATCCGGGTGTAGAGTCCATGTTGTAGGATTAAGTACTTGTTTGATAGACTCTGAGCCACAAGGTGTCTGTGGCTGTTTGGAAAATATGGATAGGAGGGGTAGTATGATATAGTGGATACCGTACAGGATGGGAAATCAAAATCTTGGTTTGAATGAATAAACGATCTGGAAAAAGAAGTGAACAAAATTTTGCAGATGCTACAAAATTACTCAAGATGCTTAAATACAAACTGTCTGGGAAGGATTCTACAGGGATCTTGCAAAACGGGATGATTAGCAACAAAAGGGCCGATAAAATTCAGTGTTGTTAAATGCCAAGTAATGCACATTGGAGAACATAATCCCAGCTATACATATAAAATAATGTGGTCTAAATTAGCCGTAACTACTCAAAAGAGAAATCTTGGAGTCTTTGTGGATAGTTCTCTGAAAAATCCACTCTATGCAGCATCAGTCAGAAAAGATAAGTGTTAGGAATCATTAAGAAAAGGATGGATAATAAGAGAATTTCATACAGCCACTATATAAATCCATGGAATGCCCAAACCTGTGTGCAGTTCTGGTAGCACCATCTCAAAAAGATATATTGCAATTGGGAAAAGTAGCGAAAAAAGCAACAAATATGCATAAGGGTATGGAACAGCTTCTACATGAGGAGAGATGAAAGACTTTTCAGCTTGGAAAAGAGATGACTAATGGAGGGGGATGTGATAGAGGACTATACAATCATGAATGGTGTGGGAGAGTGAATAAGAAAGTGTTGTTTACTCCTTCACATTACCTGACAACCAATGGGTACCCAATGAAATTAATAGGCAGCAAACAGAGAGATCCTTAGGATTTAAGGTGCCCTCTGCAGTTCTATTAAACTGGTGGCCCTATGGCCAATGGCAGCCCAGGGGGAAGGATGATTATTAGATGTGAGTTTTACCATCTTTATCTTTAAAGCAAATTTTAAACTAAGGTTCTGTCAACTAACACAGTAAATTAAGAACCTGACAGCATATACCTGGGGTTTGCAAATGCCTGGTTTTATTACCGTGTGAATGGCTCTTTCACAGGTTGGTGTTCTGCTAATCGCTCCGGCAGGCTTTTTCACTTTTAAGTTAAATAGATCCTCTCTGGAGCCACAAATCAGTGACAGAAATAGGTGGGAGGGTTTGACAGTGGTGCCCCAAATTTTCAGATGCTCTATGAAGCTGCATATTCTGCATATGGGTAAGATGGCCCTGGTAAGGGGCGCCATTTTCAGATTTGTGGGGGGACGGCGCGACCTGTGCATGCTGTGATGGGGGAGGGGAGAAGAGTGAAAACATGGGGAGGGCAGACTGAAGACAGAGGCTTCAGCAGTGTTACAGAGCATGCTCAGTACAAGCCAAGCACCAAATGGGGAGAGTGGGGGGACCAACTCCATCCATTCTCCTCCACACACCCATCATCTCTATTCAAGGACTGCTAAGGCACTGGAAAACTCTACATTAGCAGTTAGCTGACAGGAGCACTGTATCTAATTCCTATAGAAAAGAAAGAAAATTAAATTAATACTAGATCCGCTCAGCTCTAACACTAACATATTCTGACATCTTGTGGCAAGTCACTTAAGGGACACTGGTTAGCCTTAAACCTTTCTTACTTTGTTACTAACTCTGTGGAGAGCCAGACTCCGTCATGACCAGTCCTTGGCGCTGGAAGGGGAGTGGGGTCTAGTGGGCTACAGCAACAGGGCAGATACACTTCAGCTCTATATAAGAATATCAAAATGGCCATACTGGGTCAGACCAAAGGTCCTTCTAACCCAATATCCTGTCTTTCAACAGTAGCCAATGCCAAGTGTTCCAGAATGCATGAACAAAAGAGGCAGTCATCACGATCCATCCTCTGTTGCCCATTCCCAGCTTCTGGCAAACAGTAGCTAGGGACACTATCTCTGCCCACTCTGGCTCGTAACCATTGATGGGCAGATCCTCCTTTAACTTATTTTGTTCTTATTGGAACCCTGTAATAGTTTGGGCCTTTCCACCATCTCCTGGGAAAGAGTTGCACAAGTTGATTGTGAAAAAATAATTTTTTTTTGTTTTAAATCTGCTGCCTATAAATGTAATTGGAACAGCTTCTTGTGGTGTTAGAGAAGGAATAACCTTTACTTATTCTATTTTTCCAAACCATTCATGATTCTTTTAGCCATCTAACATATGCCCCACCCTTTAGTCATTTCTTTTCCAAGCTGAAAAGTCCCAGTCTTGTTAATCTCTCCTTGCATGGAAGCTGTTCTTTACCCCTAATTACTTCTGTTGCCCTTTCTGTACCTTTTCCAAATCCAATATTTCTTAAGATGGGTTAACCAGATTCGCATGCAGTATTCAAGATGTGGGCGTACAATGACTTTATATAGAGGCAATATGGCATTTTGTATGATTATCTATTCCTTTCCTAATGATTCCCAATGTTGTTAGCTTTTTAGTTTTTAGACTGTCACTGCACATTGAGCAGATGTTTTCAGGGAACTATTCACAATGATTCCAAGATCTTTCTTGAGTGGTTACAGCTACTTTGTATCTATAGTTGAGATTATATTTTCCCATGTGCATTACTTTGCACTTATAAACACTGAATTCCATCTGCCTTTGTGTTGCCCAGTCACCCAGTTTTGTGAAATCCCTTTGTAGCTCTTTGCAGTCATCTTTGGATTAGTCCCTGTGCACCCCCTTTCAAGAACATTTGTAAGATTAACACAATAATCCAAATTCAGATCTCTGCAGCACAATAGTCATTCCTACTCTCTCTCCCCCCCCCTCCCTCCCCCCCCCCCCGCTTTTAAGTGGAGTACCCGGCAATGTTTTCATGATGATCTAATGATCCTTCAGTTACTGGAATGCCCAGCTTTTGTTGTTCTTAATCACCTGCCTTCCTCTTTTTGTAACAAACTCCCTGCCACAAAGGCAAAGCTGCAAGCAGCTCAAACTCTGTTGCCTTCACTCCAGCAGTTCTTAAATGCACACAGCTTAAAGAAGACCTCAAGTATGAAATCCAAGGGGTTCAAACTCAGTAGGGGGGGGCTACTACCCTCCTAAACCCCCCATAAATGGCACTCTTGGCCCCATTGGGGGTGTTTGTCCTCTGTTTTTATAGCTTTATTCCCCTTCTTGAAAAAGATGGTCACTAGGGGCACGTCTACACAGCTGGGCTAAACTTGAAATAAGGTACGCAACATGAGCTACGCTAATTGAGTAGTTTAAGTCAAAATAGCTTATTTCGACTTTTGGCGCTGTCTACACAGTAGTTATTTCGAAATAGAGCACTTTTCCCCTGACTTCCCTTACTCCTCATACAATGAGGGTTACAGGAGTCGTAGTAAGAAGCCCATCATTTTGAATTTATTTTGAAATAATGGGCTTGCTGTGTAGACATGCGTGATGTTATTTCAGAATAACTGATGTTATTCCAAAATAATGCTGCTGTGTAGACATAGCCTGAGAGATGTGAGGCTTCTGCAGAGTCACAGAAAAGCCCTTGTAATAGAACTGAGAACTCCGTGTTTTACATGATGGGTCTCTTTAAACAAGCAGTGTCCCTAAGATTGTAATGGGTTAGGTCTGTAACTAATGACTTTTCATATGGATACATCTAGAAACCATGCCAATCTCTGTCCAGCATCCTGCAGGTCTGGGTCCCCAAAGGGCTGAATGCCCTGAACTCCCATTCCCTCAGTACGAACTGAAATCTTCACCCAATAGATTCAGTGGTGCAGGATCAGCCTTTAGTACTGAATGCACAGAAAATGTCAAAGATTTCAAGACCTCATTAGCTCTGGTTTTGAGACACTTAGGTCCAGATTCTTAAAGGCATCTAAATTCCATGGAGCTTAATGAGATTTAGGCACCAAACTCCCTTTGAGGATCTCCAGGACTTAGGGCTTACTTTCAGCAGTGCAGAGCATATAAATGCCAAAGGAGCCCAATATGAGTTGCAGAAGTTCCAGCTCTGCCATCTCCCAGGGAAAGCAAATGGTCATGACTGAAAATGGTGGCCTAGATTAGTGCTAAGTATTTGCAATTCTGTTAAATTTCTTATGGTTTTGTTTTGAATTTCATTATTACCGTGAAACTCAGTGTTACAAAAGACTGCTTTATAACAGGGAAACAGTGATTAAAAAAAATGTTAGGTGATGCATCTATTAAAATGCAGTCACAGAAAAAGAACAGCTAGATGTGTTTTTTAAAGCACTATCACAGGGCTATTTCTTTTTGCCAAGTAGCCTCTATGTTCCTATCCTATCAGACAAATGGGAAAAAAATTGTAATAAGCTACAGAGATAAAAACAGGAGAATGGTACTGTCTATATTGGGGACCAACAGAATGAACTAGTTACTAGGAAAGTCACATGGTTTGGGTTTCCTTGACAACAGTTCCCATAGAACCTGATCTCAGAAGAAGGAATCATAAAAAGACCATTGAGATTATTGATCATACCCACAAATATTTCTAACTGTGTATGATTAGAAAAAATCTGCTTGACAGGAAGCCCAATTAAAATTGCTAGCTAGTAGTTGTGTTGGATTTGTTTTGCTTGAAACAATGTCTCACCATCCAGAAAACTATAGCCGTAAAAGATTAGAAAAGCATATGCTAAATGATCTGATAAAACGTAACGTGTTTCACTAATTTCTGATATATAATTCATAATTGCCCACAGAAACCAAGGATTAAGTGTGGGTTTTTTCCCATCTGTCACGTAAAAGTGTCAAACCATGAACAGTCTTAATGTATTTGGTTAACAGTGTGTTTTTGATAATAGCACGTGTTATGGAAGAGATGATGGCAAAAAAGACATGCGCCAGGAAACTAATACGCAAGTTGAGCTGAATTGAGACCAAATGTAATTGAACTCTGAGAGATGGTTAACTGTTCTCACATGAGACTGTTTACTACACTAATTTACTTCCACTATTTACATAAGGCTTGTTTGCCTGGAGCAGAGATGACAGAAAGAGGAAGTCAACACACAGGTAATTCTGGGAAAAGATTTAGATATGACAGAAAAAGCCTGTGAGAAAACAAAAGGAGGTTTAAAGAGAAGACACTGCTCAACAAAATCTTGCAAGCTTAGAAAAAAACTGTAAAAGAATAAGGATGATCTTGTGATGAAAGCCCTACGTTAGACTCAGGAGAGTTAGACTCAATTCTCAGCTCTGCTACAAACTTCCTTTGTGACCTTGGTCCTGCTTTGGGCAGGGGGCTGGATTCAATGACTTCCCGAGGTCTCTTCCAGCCCTGGGATTCTGTGATTCTAAGTTACTTACAACCAGATCCCCAAAGGCATTTAGGCGCCTAACTCCCTTTGGATTCAGTAGGAGTTAGACACTCCACTACTTTTAGAAGATCTCATAAACTCACAGACTTTAAGATGAGAAGGGGCCATGACCGTCTAATCTGACCTCCTGCGCATTGCAAGCCACAGAACCTCACCCACCCACCCACTCTTGTAATAAGCTACCACCTTAATATCCCTGTAGTTTAGTTTACCTGTCCATAAAGTGGGAATCATCTCACCTTTTTCACAGGGCATTATGAGGATAAATTAATTAATGCCTGAACACCTCAGACTCTGTGCCATAGAATGCAATTTTCTCTCTCCTTCACACACATATGGTGTCTTCGGTGACTGTTTTTCTGTGTGTGGGGACAGACTTTCAGGCCTCTTACATATATTATAAACAAGTTCAAAACATTTATTTTCTGTTTCTTTAGCTTTTAGGGTTAAGAAATCAAGCACTCATAAATCTGGAAATGCAGATTTAAGGCTGAACTCTGCTCACAGCGTTAAGTTTTAAAATATGCATAATAATTAAATGATGCATTTAATTAACTTGAGTTATAATCATATAACATGGACTTTCTTAAATATCATGAGGTTCTGATCCTGCTTTGAGCTATCCCTACAGAGAACTTACTGCACTTTTCTTATAACAATTTGCAATAATGTTTCACAAATTTGTGTTTATTTTGCCAAACTGTGAGTTTAAAGGCTTAAAAACAAAAAGTTCAGAGAAAATCAAAACACTTCATTTTGACTCATGAAAAAAATATTTTTAAGTTCAAAATGAGTTTTCACTTCAAAATTTCCTTAACTTTATTAAAAACCGAAAAACAGTTTAAAATAGTTGAAATTGAAATGAAATGTTTCCGGCTTGTTGAAAAAACATTTTTGTTTGTCTTAAACCCAGTTTTTCTGGACTCTTTGATTTGCTGAAAAAGTTGGAAAAAATTGCTTTTAGTTGGATCCAAAACAATGTTGATGGTGTTTGTTTGAGCTGCCAGGAAACCAAAAAGATCTTCTGTTTGCATAGCTCTAATAATTAGTCACATACATGGATTTCTTTGTTCAGGGGAAAAAGGGAATCATTTCCCCATTCATGTCACTATTTAGCTGAATTCCTCATGTATTTTCTTTTTGCTAGGATGACACTGGTCTTAAACTTGCTGACTTTACAGTACCATCTGTGCTAATCAATTGAGTTTCTTGTAACTGAGCTTGATCTAATATAGAAACACTTTCCAAGAATAAGAAAAATCAAGCCACTTCTGCCAGTGATATTAATATCACCATATAAGACATACCTTGACAGCAAGCCCTAGGTGTGGCATATGGTTCTACAACTACTGTAATGTGGGCATCTCAGGAACCTGCTACTGACACAACCTGGATAACTGCCAACAGGCAGCTGGGTGCGTAAAGCTACAAGTCCATTAGCGGAAGGGCTAGTTGCTTCTTCTAGAAGCGTGAGGTGGGGCTGTCTAAAAAGAGCAGCTGGAAACATCCTGTTGGCTGTGGGCTCTGTGTGCTTCTGTCTGAATCACAGTTGGAATTAAACTGTGCACCTTTTCCCAGGTTCAGGCAGCTGTAGGGTGACCAGATGTCCCGTTTTTAAAGGCCCCCCCTTGTCACTTTTCCAGCCAGCACTGGCTGCTTGCTGCAGTGGCAGGTGAGTGCAGGCAGATAGTGGCGGGTTACATGTTGCATCTGCTGCCCACCCATCAGCCCTTTACATGCACTCTCCCACCCCACTGTCCTTTCTCTGCTGTGCCCCTTCACACCTATATTCCCCCCCAGCACTGAGTCCTGGTCCCAGCCCTGTGCAGAGAACCAGCCTCTTGCCAAATCATTCAGCTCCCCAACGGCCTAGCTGGCAGGCTCCCCCCTTCCCCCACTGTCTCTGGCTGGGCTGGCAGCTGTAGGAAATTCAAGACCACCTAGCCTGGGATGCTGCACAGGAGGAGCCAAGCCATGCATGTGCCAGAGCCCCGCACAGTGCTGGCACAAGGAAGAGTCTCCATCCCTCAAGATAAGCTCTGCAGGGGCGGGGAGAAAACTTTTCCCAACTTGTTTGTGTAACCCAGTGGTCTCCAACCGTTTTGAGCATGAGATCACTTTTTTAATTTCAGTGCAATCCAAGATCTACCTCAAACCCAAATACCTTTGCCCCACCTCTTTTGTGACCCTTCTCCAAGACCCCTCCCCTGCTCACTCCAATCTCCCTTCCTCCCCCATCCTCCCTCCCTTTCACCAGGCAGGGGCAGTGAGTTGGGGTGCTAGCTCTGGTCTTGGATTAAGGGATTTGGAGTGTGAGAGGGGCTCTGACCTGACCTTGGGGCAGACAGTTGGGATGTAGGAGGGGGTTCTAGGTGCAGGCAGTGCAGGGAGGGGCAGCTGAAGTCCTGGCACTTGGTAGCCTCTTGGCCAAACCAGTCAAGATCCCCTGTCAGAGGCTCCAAGATCTACCAGTAGATCCCGATCGACTGGTTGGTGACCACTGGTGTAACCCATACATCCAGTGGGTGTGGTTCACTGCCCCATGTAGTGGCACTTAGACCACTTACAGCAAGAGATAAGAATGAGTGAGCTCTAGAAGGTGTGGCCAACCTGCGACTTGTGAGCCGCATTCAGCTCTTCAAAGAGAAAATTGTGGCTCCTGCACCCGCACTGGGGGGCTTTTTTGTTTTGTTTTGCTCAACAACTTTTTTCCCTCGGCTCTTTGCACTGTATCCACCACTATTTTGGCTCTTCATCTGTAACGGGTTGGCCACTCCTGCTCTACAGCCTAAGCTGAGAGCCAGCGGGTTTTATAGCTCAAGGTGCAGAGGCTCCTCCACTAAGCTCCAGAAGTCCTAGATTCAAATCCGCCTGCAGGTGGGTACGTTTGCACCCTCAACCTTGCAGGGGCCCCTGGGCAACCTCTTCACATGCTGCCTCCACCCTAGGTGTTAAGTTGCCTTTCTGTGGGCAGGAAGGAGCAAGCAGCTTCTAGCCAACCGGTGAGTTTGGAGGGAAGGGGGAAACGAAGAGGAGAGAAGACACAATCTCTGCAAAGACATGGGTCAAGCCATCCCTGCCCCCCACTCCATCCCTCCAGGGTCCTTCCTAGGGGAGGTGGGGCTTGGAGCAAATCCAGCCCCACCAGTGCCCCAGGCTGGACCTGGAGCAACCTGCCCACCACTAGGCCCTGCACTGCTTTACTACCTTCCCCCGAACCCTGCCCCTGCTCTGCCCCCTCCCCGAAGCAATGCAAGCTGGGGGATTATGGAAGGCCTGGTGTGGGGCAGCAGCAAGGGCTGGCCAACCCACATTCTCTCTGTGGCAGCAGGAGCCAGAACGGCCCGGCAGCCGGTTCCACCCTACCCCACTGCCCTCTCCCAGACTGTCAGGCCCCACTTTTCTGGGGCTGAGGTGCTCTGTCACTGTGAAGCTGAGCACAACCGGCTGGGAGAGGACGGGGAGGGGCAAAGCAGAGCAAACTGCTGGGTTGCTTCCACTCCTGCCGCAGTGGTGAGCATGGGAGTTGGGATGGCAGCGAAGATCAGCTCATGTCAGGCCTCCATAACTGCCCAGGCCACCTTGGCACCTGTCTATAGGACAGTTGAGGAGGCCGCTGTAAGGCCTCCCAAAGCAGGGACCTGAGGCGGCCACGCTGAACCGTACTATGGATGGGATGGTCCTGTCCACCACCAATGGCTAAAAGCAGCTCCTGTCTTTTCCCTCTTGTACAGCGCAGAAAGGCTGCTGCTGGCCATCTTCTGGTTTGAACCCTCATAGAAATCTGTGACCCTGTATTCCCCCCACCACGTTGCCTCGAGAAAACATAGCACCAGGTACCAGGAGAAGTGGGCTTGTCTCAGGGAGCTCAGCCAGGCATGGAGAACACTGGACCTGGAGGGTTGGGTTAGGTCAGTCGGCCACTCCCAGCCCGGTGTGAGAGAGGGGAGAGGTGACACACACACGGCCATGTAAACATTAACCATAGGAAGGTAAATAAAGACTCCAGCTTCTCAGTATTTCTTTTTAACAGGGGCTCAGCCAACTTGATGTTAATTTGAACATTTGTGCTGTGTAGTGGTTTTGAGTGCTGTTGAACTCACTTGAATATGAATAATTTTACCAGGTGTCCTGTATTCAGCACAGGGAAACATGGTCAGCCTAGGCAGTTGCCATGTGAACAAACATGGCAAAAGCTGCACAAAGAATAATTAATGCTGACCTGTGTTGCCATGTCTTCACTGCTACTATTATCTATGCATTCTGGATTAAAACTAGCATGGGAGTGCCTACCTGTGCTATAGTTATAGTTTAATTTATAGAGTAGACATACCTTCAGGCAATTATTCTTATTTCAAACCATTTGGTGCTTGTAGATCCTTTTCATTCCAGAATGCTCTATGCAAGTGAAACCCAGCATGCTCTCAGGTGGAAGGCGGCAATCAATTGTATAGTACAGCTGTAACTTTATAGTGCATGTTACATTCTTCCCTACACATAGGGGATTTCAAGTCTTAACTATTTCCTTTCAGTTAAGGAACACAAAGAGCAATAGTAAAGTCCTCTCCATGAGAGAAAACATTTTCCTCCTCTGGACTTCAGTGTGTAGGAGCAGCTAAATACCAGGGACGTGTTCAATTTTAAAAACAATGTACACAGTAAACAGAACCATAACTTACACAACAGAGTTGAGGGGAAATTTTATCTAAAGATAGCACAGGCAATTCCCTGTGCATACAAAAGTACTGGATGCTTTTTATTTTTAATTAGATAAGAAAACAAGGCACTTCTATCAACTTCATATCTTTTCTCTTTGTCTGTCATGTCTCATTTGATCAATTATGAAATTCCAGGGACTGTTTTTGGAGGAAGGAGCCAGAACACACTATAGTTTAGCTTTTCTTCTCCAGCTGGCAGCCCATAAAGGGCTGGACAGTGGTGAGGGCAGGACAAAGAAGCCAACCAGCGGGACAGAGCTATTTTTCTGACTACAGGGCCAGATGCCCCTGGTGTCCTTCCTGGAGTTGGAATGGAATTACCTGTGTGTTGACTTGCTCTTTCTGCCATCTCTGCTTCAGGCTTAACAAAACTTGTACAAATAATGGAAATAAATTAGTGTAGTAAACATTCCTATCTCTGTGCCACTAACTTCTATGGAAGAAGAACCCTGTGGGCCAAACCTGCTACTGCTTTCAAAGGAACAACAGTGACTTTGTACAGTACACCAAAACCTTTTTACTGTGGTTATAAGACTTGATTCAAAGCTCATTGGAATAATGAGAAGTCTCCTACTGATTTTGGTGAGCCTGAATCAGGAACATAGTGAGCTCACCCCACAACAAACTTGTCATTTATGAAGATTCTTGGCAGCATAAATACTTCCAAAGCAACCAGTTAACATATTAAATAGTGCATCATTGTGCTAAATATGCATCTAGGAAGTTGCACTGTCATCCCAACTACATGCTGCTTGCTTTGCTTTCCAGCATGCACATGGCATGCTGTCTCCCAGCCCCATCAAGATAAGAATATGATCTCCATGATGTGAAGTACACTTCACATGCATCATCCATTCCATGTACAGCCATGAGCCTGTTTTACATCATTGGGGTTGAAAATTCTGAAAAGATCTTCAGACCCCTAGACCTCCCTACCTTTGGAGCCCCCTTTGTCCTTCCTGTGTGTGTGTGTGTGGGGGGGGCTGGAACCCCCAACTGCCTTATGATCTGGGCCCCCCTAGTCCTTCCTTTGTTCCAAGGGTGCCAGGTTCATCTATTGCCAAGCTTCTGGTATCTACTGGAGGAGCCCCCCAACCTTCCTACAGTCTGGGCCCCCCTTATCTGTACTATGGCCCAAGGGTTCCAGGTCTCCTAGAGCATGGAGTAAGCCTACTCTCTGGATGTCTTGGAGAAGAGAGGTGGCAGTGATAGCCATAGGGTAAGTAGCTGTGCCATGGCTCAGAATTTCCCCTTTGTGAATGATGCTTTTAATTAACGGCTATCATTAGACGCCTCTGTTCACATTTAAAGGGATACTGCTTCAAAATTAGATGTTGGAAACAAGTGCTTTGTATGTTGTGAATAACAGCTCTTTAGATTATTAAAGTGAACCTGCTTTTAAAATCCAACATATACTTCCCTCTTTATGTACTTTGTTTTCAGATGTGTTTATAGTTGGTTTTACTTTCTGCATAAAATTGGTGTAGTTCAGCATTGTCCACTGTCACAATTTTATCAGACGTGTTCTGAATCCTAGCGGCTCCAATTGAAAGATGAAAGAATCTCAGCTTTTGTTCTGTAAGTGTCTCCATCTCATAATTAGGGAGGAAAAGCGTGAAGCATGTGCTTCCTAAAGGCTCAGAAAACAAAAGATTTAAAAAAAAATCCTTTTTTTTTTTTTTTTTTTTTAAATCTCATGGTTTATAACCATCTCACGATTTGGGGGGCCTGGCTCCTGACTTGAACAAGTGAGGATGGCAAAAATGGGAGTTGAATGAGCTCTGTGAAGACACAGATTCAGTGACCCCATCCCTTGCTATTTGTAGCAGGCATGGAACCTATCTCTGTGGCATAAACTGCATGCGGACACCTCCTTTTCTGCATGGTTCTTCCACCCATGCCTGCTGCAAATGTGAAGTTTTGATGGTGTGTTGGGTCTCCTGTAGGCTCTCTGCAAACATGCTTAGATATCATGTTGATGGGGACCATGTGAGTGTCTAAATAGCTCTGGATATTCTGTTTGGATAATATCATCTATTTATGACAAGATAGCACTCTGCTTTCCTTCACGGTCTGGTTATGTTCATCTCCTGGTAGTTGACCTGTATGTGGAGAAAACTTAGGCATTTATTGTCAGTGATTTTTATTATGGCAGTGACCCCAAGCAATACAGCCGCTGTTGACTTTTGTTTTTACTGGTGGCTGTTTTTGAATAGGGGTGTATGAGTACTGGGCATATGCGGAGGGGGGGCTCTGCCAGTTTTTGGGGAAGCTATTGAACAGCTGATCTGTGGCCAGCCCTGGGACCTGCTGAACACCAGCGGTTCATGGGTGCTGAGCACCCCCTATTTTTTTTTCAGTGGTTGTATAAGCACTAGAGTACCATAGAGTCGATGCCTATGCCAAACAATAGGGCCCATTGCACTAGGAGCCATACAAATAACAGAAAGGCATTCTTGCTCCCTTCCCCTAGATGGCTATCTCTAGCATTAGACAATGTGCCAACAGGGGACTAACCCAACAAATGCAGGGAAACAGTCATGGTGACTTCAGTAGTCATAAGTGGCAACCAGATCTGCAGGCATCACAGAAATAGTAACTCATCTGGGGATAAAGCTGTGACCTCAGATTGTGTTCTCAGAATTGGTCTGTTTCCCATAATTGTACTATTACTTTCTGTGTTCCTGGGAACACCCTAAATTACATAGGCAAATGGACGCATTTCTAATCCACTCCTTAGAATTGAGCAAACCTGAGGAAACTTGCTTGGTTAACATTTAATTCATCTAATAATGAGGCAATAGGTGAGAGTTCAAAACTACTTAGCTACTATATATTCTTCACCCAGTCAATTACAGAGCTGTATAGAACAAGTATATTTAACAGGGCCTGTACAGATTTATGATCTACAGCTGGCTGCATTTCCCTCACTGGTAGTAAAACCAGGGAGGTGACAAGTCCATCTTCTCCATCCCTTTTGTTAGCTTGGGGCTTTACTCCTATAGCACTGTATGATATAGCACTGCTCTACATACCACAGCATAGTGAGCACTCTACTAGTGACTTAAGCAACGTCTCCTGCACAGGCAAGTTCTATTGTGCCAGAGGCACAGAGTGGTTGACCACAGTCTGTATCCTGTAATTTTAAGTGATTTCTTAGGGTACGTTTAGACTACAGGCTTTTGTCGACGGAAGTTTTGTCGACAGATACTGTCGACAAAGCTTCTGTCAACAAAGAGCGTCTAGACTACATTCAGTTCTGTCGACAAAGCAAGCTGCTTTGTCGACAAAACCCTGTAATCTAGACACAACCCTAGATGCAATAACACCTTCTGTTGACAGAACTCTGTCAACAAAAGGTGTTATGTCTCATAAAATGAGGTTTACCAGTGTCGACAAAACTGCTGAGTTCTGTCGACATTATGTCGACAGAACTCAGCGGTAGTGTAGACGCAGGTATAGTTTTGTCGACAAAAGTCCACTTTTGTCGACAAAACTCTGTAGTCTAGACACATCCTTAGTTCTTCGAGTGGTGTCCCTGTGAGTGCTCCACTGTAGGTGTCGGGTCATCCTGGCGCCGCAGATCGGAGTTTTCTTGAGCAGTGGTCAGCTGAACCGTGCATGTGATGCACGCACCTTACGCTGTTCGCGCTCTTTTGAGCTCTCGCGCGGTCCGGCTCCTGCCAGTTCCTTCTCCACCGCCCACGTTTGCAGACGAGCAAGCCTTCTCTCCTTAGGAAAATCCTGTCAGGAATAGAATAGTTGTTTAGTCTTGTAGTTCGTTAGAGTTACAGTTTTTATAGTTCTAGTTGTTACAGTTCATTTTAAAAAAATTCATTAGCTTTAATATATCGTGCAATTAGCCATGCCAGGCTCTCCCAGTTTTAAGAAGTGCACCACATACTGTGATGCACTTCCAGCTTCAGACTGTCATGTCGAGGGTATCAAGTGCCTTGGTGTGGCTCGTGTGCCTCAAAAATGTGTCCACTGTGCCAAGTTGACAGTTGGGCTTGTAAGGACAGGGAGATGAGATTTAAAATGTTTTTATTAGACAAAGCGCTTCCGCCACCGGAGCATTCTCATACAGTTTTCGCTCCACGGTCTCCTAGAGCGGAGAAAAGAAAGGCCATTTTGCCACAGTCGGCTCCAGCTCAAAAAAGAGCTTTGCCAGCTCGGTCTTTACCTTCAGTGCGAGTGAGTGTTGGTGATAAGCCTGGTATGTCAGGCTCAGTAGCACCCAAACATAAGTCGCTTACGAAGCTGAAATCACGACAAAAATCTACAATGGTAACATCAACGGTTGTAACAGTCTGATGCTCGGCACCACCAGCAATGGCACTGTGTACAATGGTACAGACAACATCGCCTTCCGTGTCGGAACCGTCAACAAATGTACTTACGACTTCGGCATAGACGACCTTGGCACCGGCCACACATGCTGACAACCTCAGTACCAACCAGCGTGGCACTGATCACTTCGGCACGGGTATCTTCAGCACTATATGTTTCGTCCAGCCCTCTGGTGCCAAAGAAAGCACCTCACAAATCCACCTCTGTGAGATCAGCCAGCCTGGAACCACTCACATTCTAACCGGCACCACCTTCCACATATTATCCTCAAATAACAACGGATAACAGGGGTGGCATCCCACGTGAACAAGCTAGGCATTATGCACCTAGGTCCTGTTTATCACCATCCCCTTATACAAGATACCTACCTTGCTCTCCTCCTCCTTCTTCCAAGGGATCACCATGCTCACCCCGTTCCCTGCACCTACCAATGCATCATCAGGTGTACTACTGGAGCAGCATGTCATCTTGGCACATTTCACCAGTCCAACTTGACCACAGACAACATAGTCCAACATACTACAGGTATTACTCTCAACATCACTCAACTCATCATCGCTACCATCACTCATCACATCCTTGCTGCCTCCTGTGCTCCCTCAGGCTATGTTTAGACTGCAGGTTTCTTTTGGAATTCAGAGCTGTGTTCAATGCATGCAAGCATTTCGTTACACACATTCAAGGCGCAAACATCAAAATATTGACCAACTACATATCAATGATGTACTACATAAATTGCCAGGGAGGTGCTTGTTCTCGTGTTTTATGCACAGAGGCAGTCCGATTATGGAACGGGTGCATATAAAACAAAACTACCCTCATAGCATCATACTTACCAGGAGTAAACAATATCACAGAAGACAACCTCAGCAGACACTTTGCCCCGGACCACGAATGGGAACTGCACCCTTGGGTCCCCCGATCCATCTTCCAATGATGGGGTACACCGGAAATCGACTTATTCGCTTCCTGCATAAACAAGAAGTGTTGCCATTATTGCTGCCAAGCAGGCATCAGACCGTGGTCTCTAGGAGAAGCCTTCCTTCTCAGTTAGAAGGGTCCCCTCTTATATGCATTTCCCCCATCCTACTCATTCCCAAGGTGTTGGAGAAGATCGCCAGAGACTGTGACAGTTATTCTCATAGCACCATTTTGGGCACGACAGATGTGGTTTCTTTGTCTGTATCTGATGTCTCCTCAGCCTCCCTACTACCTTCCAATTCAGCACAATCTTCTGACTCAGAACAGGGGATCCTTACTCCACCCACAGCCACCTCATCTCCACCTAACAGCATGGCTCATTGTTGGTTCCAC
This sequence comes from Pelodiscus sinensis, assembly GCF_052426305.1. Classification (NCBI taxonomy): domain Eukaryota; kingdom Metazoa; phylum Chordata; order Testudines; family Trionychidae; genus Pelodiscus; species Pelodiscus sinensis. The sequence continues at coordinate 125,146,726 of NC_143055.1, forward strand.
CAGGCAAAAACTACAGTGTGCTGACCAAGTAAAACAGGTATTTTTACGCAGCAGAAAACAATCTGCCTGAACCACTTACCTTCATAAGTGAAGTAGATTCCTCTCCTGGTGCTCTAACAAGACCCCAGCACAGCACCATTACATACAGTTTTGGACTACATGTTGTCCCTAAAGGACACTGGATTATCCCTTTCCTCTTTAACGATGCATCAGCCATCACTGCCTTGCACCAACCAGTTGAGAGGTGGTCAGTTTTTGCTCACCCCACCACAAAGATTTATAAAGGGCCTTTCCAACCTATACCCACCATGCAGGCTACCACCACCATCATGGAACTTAGAAATGGTTCTGGACACACTTCGAACCTCTAGCTACTTGTCCACTGTCAATGATGACACTAAAGGTACTTTTTCTGTTGGCAATTACTTCTGCTTGCAGAGTTGGTGAGTTAGCACCCTTGATGGCGGCCTCTTGTACTCTGAGTGGAGCATAGGTCATCTACAAGTCTGCTCCATTTCACTCTGTCTTGAGACACAACTTCTAGCTGACTCCAGGAGTACCCCAGTTGTTGTCCTTCAATCTCAGTAGATCTTCTTCACGTTGTCTGAGGTCTTCCTCTTTTGCGTTTTCCTTGTGGGTTCCATGCAAGAGCTTGATGGCCTATGGTGGATGATGGTTTTCTGAGAGTATGGCCTAGCCATCCCCACTTTCTTCTTTTGATTTGAACATCAAGTGGTTCTTGTCCTGCTCTGTTCCAAAGCTCCTCATTTGTGACAGTCTTATCATTTGATGGGAAGGATGTACCTCAGGTATCTGTTTATGAATGTCTGTAGCTTGTGATTTGAAGACTTTTTAGTGTGACAGGTCTCGCATCCATACAAGAGCACACGCTTCACATTTGGGTTGAAGATTCGCAGTTTCGTCTTCACAGATATTATTTGTGAACTCCATATGGGAGGAAGAGTCTTGACTGCAGCTGTTGCTTTCCCTATCCTAGCACTGATATCCGTGTCTGTTCCTCCGTCTCTGCCCATAATACTCCCCAAGTAAATGAACTGCTCCACATCTTCCAGGTCATCCCCTCCCAGTGTGATGGTGGTGTTGTTGGACTAGTTAATCCTCATTGTCTTGGTTTTTCCTTTGTTAATGCTCAGTCCAATCATTGAGGCAGTTTTGTCTAGTGTTGCGACCTTTTCTTCCATGCTTTCATGTTGGTGTGAACATGAACATTTCATGATGGTGGCTCCACTGTACACTCCTTTTAATAGAGACAATGTCGTATTACGTCTACATTCTTCCTTTGTTCCTAAGATTTGTTCTGACTTTCACATAAACAAACCCATTGTAGTCCCTAAGCCACCCATTCTACCCTAAGCCACACTCCATGACAAAGGATGCAATATCTTATTTGTTGGATGTATGCAGAGCTCTTGCATCCTATATAGAAAGGACCCGATCTTTCTGCAAGTTGGATCATTTGCTCATCTCTACAGTGGACCGCAATAAGGGATATCTACTATCGTCACAACACATCTCCAAACTCCTAGTCTCCTGCATTACACAATGTTATATTTTAAGGAATAAACCACTAGCTCAAACACTTAGAGCACACTCAACAAGGGTAGTGGTGACTTCTACAGCCTTTCTTCACAGGGTTTCCCTCAAGGACATCTGTAGAGTGGCTACATGGCCCACCAATGACACTTATGAAGCACTATGCAATCTTGCAGGCTCAAGCCAAAGACATTATCGTGGCCTCCACAATACTATCAACCACTGTCAAACCATAAATCCAAGGCCCACCTACCGCTTACACTGAGTATTGCTGCACATTCACCTACAGTGGAACACCCACAGGGACACCACTTGAAGAAGAAGAGGAAGTTACTCACCTTGGTGCAGTAACGATGGTTCTTCGAGATGTGTGTCCCTGTGGGTGCTCCGCTACCTGCTCTACTCCCAGTCTTGGATTCGTTTCCTTAATATCTTCCAGATACTGGGGCAGACTGGTGGGAGCCGGACCACAAGAGAGATCAAAAGAGCACAAATGGCGCAAGGCGCGTGCCACACGTGCATGGTCTGGTTGACCACCGCTCAAGAAAACTCTGATCTGTGGTGCCAGGACGACCCAACACATACAATGGAGCATCCACGGGGGGACACACATCTCAAAGAACCGTCATTACTGCACCAAGGTGAGTAACTTCCTCATATTGTTGGTCTAGACTATTAAGTGCCTTGAAAATAAAGACTTGCTAATTGTTGGAAGCATTATCTGGCTAATCCCTGAGCTATTGACCTTCAGAGTGTGCTGTAAGTGCCAACACTTCTCAGAAAAGTAATTGGAAGGTCTGAGTATGTTTGTTTTTTATTTAACTTGGAGAGGAAAGATGATGTCTAAAGTTCTGGGCTATGACTTAAGAGGGTTAGGTTCAATTCTTGGCTCTGCAACAGATTTGAGCAAGTTTAATGTTTTGTATGATTTTTGTATGAGATGAAAAAACAGAGGGGTCCAAGAGATTTTAATGTCTTTTAATTTTACAAATACAAATAAACGAGTAAACAATATTTCAACACAGCATATTTCCCAAAGCAGTGAGATGGAGGAAGAGGTGGAAAATAGGAATGTCATATATCCTCCCAGCAATGTTAGAACATAAGAACGGCCATACTGGGTCAGGCCAAAAGTCCATCTAGCCCAGTATCCTGCCTTCTGACAGTGACCAGTGACACATGCCCCAGAGGGAATGAGCAGAACAGGTAATCATCAGGGGTATGTCTACGCTATAGGATAAGGTCGAATTAAGATACACAACTTCAGCTACGTTATTTGTGTAGCTCAAGTCAAATTACCTTAACTCGACTTTTGGTGCTGGCCACACTACAGGAAGTTGAAGGGAGAACACTCTCCCTTCAACTTCCCTTATTCCTCGTGGAAGTAGGACTACCAGCATTGACTAGAGTGCCCCTCTCAGTTCAAATTAGCATGTCTTTGCTAGACCCACTAATTCAAACCCTGGAAGATCGAAAGCAAAAGCGTCCATCTTCTCTGTAGTGTAGACATACCCCTAATGATCCATCCCCATTGCCCATTCCTGGCTTCTGACAAACACACTAGCTAGGATACCAACTCTGCCCATCCTGGCTAATAGCCACTGATGGACCTATCCTCCATAAATGTATCTAGCTCTTCTTTTTAACCCAATTATAGTCTTGGTCTTCACTCTGGCAAGGAGTTCCACAGGTTGACAGTATGTTGTTGTGTGGAAATATTTCCTTTTGTTTGTTTTTAAACCTCCTACCTATGAATTTCACATGGTGATCTCTAGTTCTTGTGTTCTGGGAAGGAATAAATAATTCATCTTTATTCACTTTCTCTTTACCAGTAAGATTTTATAGACCCCTATCATATCTCCCCTTAGTTGTCTCTTTTCCTAACTGAAAAGTCCCAGTCTTATTAATCTCTCCTCGGGTGGCAGCCATTCCGTATCCTCATCATTTTTGTTGTCCTTTTCTGACCTTTTCACAATGCTGATATCTTTTTTGAGACGAGGCAACCACATCTGCAAACAGTAGTCAAAATGTGGGCATACCATGGATTTGTATAGAAGCAATAAGAAATTATCTGTCTTAGTCTCTATTCCTTAATGATTCCCAACATTGTTTGCTCTTTTTTCAGGGTTAAAAAAGTGTTAAGGGCTTGTCTTTTGGAAATGTATCAAAAGAGCTTTTATTCTGGATTAATTATTCCAAATGTGTCCAAATGGGGGTTAAATAGTTTTTCCAGGATAGCTATTTGGGCAACTTTCCAACTGTTAGACAAGTCTTAGCAGAGGTTCTGAAAGAAAATCCCCTGTGCAGCAGGAAAAAGGAAGATAAATGAAATCAAGGCTCTGACTATCCAAGACTAAGCATTGGAAATCTCATGTTAACCTCTTTCAAGTTAACTCATTTTGGGTTGAGAAAAATATCACAACAGTGTCTTCTTCCAGAAATGAATAGGCTGAGATGATGAACTTTATGATTTCAGGGATAACTTTTCCAACCGTGTGTGACTTTTGAGAGGTCTTTTCAAAGGGAGACAGCTGGTCTCTGGCTTCATACCCAACCCCATACTCCAATCATGTAGTAATTCCAGGCCAGTCTCAGAATGAACTAGTTCCTACACTTCAGAAGGTAAATTACAATACATTCACAACGTGTGTCTAAGGGGCTGTACTAAATCCCTGCTTGGGCAAGGAGTGTATGGGGCTGGGAGGACAAGAAGTTTGAAATTTAAACCAGCTTCTTACTCTCCCCGCCCCGATGCTGGGGGCTGATAGGTTCAGCGGCCAGAAGCATTGCAAGAGGCCACTGCTCCCAAGCAGGCGCTGCGGCGTCGGGCAGTGTGTGCATTTGACATTGCACAATGGGAGCTGCTCTTACGGGGTAAATGTTGTGAAGCAAAACTGCAGGAGAGTGCATGATGGGGGGGGGGGGCTCTGGGGGTGCACGACACGAGTCTGCAGGTGTCCCTTTCTCCGGGGAGGGGGGGGGTGTCTGAGGTAAGCCCCGCCCCTTCCTTAAGTAAACCCCTCCCCCTCCTGGCCGGCCGCTGCTGCTGCTGCTGCTGCCGCCGCAGGTGCCGCCGGCGCCTCCTCGCTCTCAGCCGCCGCGCGCGCGGACCTGGCAGCAGGTAGGTGGCCCTGGCGGGTGGCTGAGCCCGGCAGGGGAGCCACGCGCGCGCGCTGCTGGGGCTGTTCAGGGCTCAGAGCACCCGCCCGCCTCGCCCCACCCGCTGCCATTGTCTGGCGCCCGCCGCACTAAGGCGGGCACAGCAGCGGCTCTTCCCGGTGCCCCCCCCCCCCCTCCTCCCTCCGCGCGCCGTCTCCTTCCCCTGGGCAGCCCTGCAGTGCCGCGTGCTCCGGGCGCGCTGCTCGGGTGGGAGTGGGAGCGCGCGCCCCCCGGGCTTGACCGCTCCCGCGCGTGGGACACCGCTGCTGAGCGGGACCCGGGGGGGGGGGGGGGGCGCATCCTGCTCCCGCGCTGCAACCGCGGCGGGGCTGGTGTGGGTCGCCCGCTGCCCCTTGCAGGGCTGCACGGGGAACATTGCCAGGAGCCTTCCCGGGCACTCCGCACAGCCTGGCTGGCCCCGGGCTCTGGCAGGCAGAGCCGGGGGGTGTAGGCTTCCCGTGGGAGCGGGGGTTGGGGTCATTCCTACCACGAAGCCAGCTGAACATGTCTGTGCCAACGCACGCAGTCCCAAAGCCCACGGCGAGGAGGAGGAGAGGATGCTAGAGGGGAGGTGGGCGGGTGGGGAAGGGCAGAATCATTTTGGCACATACGGTTTGGAGGCTTCATTGTGCAATTTTAGTTAGGTCAGTAGAGTGAGGGAGATGAGTCATAAAACCCCAATCCTGAAAGTTGTGCCATGTGAGACTGATGCAAAATCTTGCTGAGGTTTCGCGTGGGTGCTGAAATCTGCCTGGTGGGGAACAGCTTTCAGGATCTAGATAACCACCTGCTTATGCCGTTATTCGGTATGTCATCCTGCATTAATTTGCTGTGATGTACTTAGGTGTTGCAACTGATAGGTGGTCCTCTATCAGGGAGCGTGAGAGAAAGAATTGATCCTACATACAGCACCATATATGCTGCAATACTTGTACACATCAAGGTGAGTTGACATTGCATTTCTTGGCAGTCTCTAAATTAAGACCAATGATGATTTGATTAGTTCTGTTCTATAGGACTTTTGGAGCTACCTGACAAAAATATAGGGTATTCAGTGTAAAAAGTGGACCCAGAGTTTTTCCCATGTATCTAGATGTTTATCATCTTCATATGCTGATTTGTCCTTCTCTGTAAAAATGTGGAAGTGCAATCTCCAGGCCTCTACACTCAGTCCCCGGTTGCAGTCCCTCTACTAGATTTTATTTGAAAGTGGTAGGAAGGATTTGGTATGGCAGGGCTAGGAGCTCAGAAGTAGATGTGCTTGAAGGTAATATATGCAGTAGACTACCTCTTCTTTTTGACTTGAGATCTGGATGTGGAAGTATCTAGATAAAAGTAGCAATGTCTCCCTTCCAAATTTGGCAAGGACTATCCTTTTCCCAAAGGAGCGAGGGGTTTGGATGACTGTCACTCACCTCCCCTTGCAAACTATCATTTGTATTTCTCCCTTCCCCATACCTTTGAGGAAATAGCTTTCAACGAATTCCATGAGCAATCCAGTCCTATTATCTCTTGCTTGGATTCATTGTTTTTGGTTTCTCAGGGAAGGGCAGGATCTGGCCTGGAAACCATAGAAAAGAACCAGATTAAACGATAAACGTACGATCATTCAAAAATATGACATAACCTTTAGCTCCTCTTCATAGCCAGAGATTACATCTCGTCATGCACTCAGAATCCTCAAGTTATCAGCACTAAACTTTTCCATGATTATGGTTCTTTCTGTTTGGTTTTGATTTTGATTAACAAAATGTTGTATTGCAAGAGATGTAAAAACATTATCTAACTAGCATTTGTGCCATCATATTGTCACAACAATATAGGTGCATAGTGAATTTTTAATAACTGCTTGTTTTCAGAGAAAATGTGTAGAAAGTTTTAAAAATGCATATTTTTTAGACTGCCTATAACACTTTATTTAAAGAGACAATATCAACTTAAACTCCTAGCCTGATTCTCCATGCTGGTGTAAAAGCACAGAGAATGAGACATTATATTGTGAACAAATATTGGTTTACTTGTGTTTTCATTAACCCTAGATTATTAGAAGCAAAATAATTGTTAAAATCTCATTGTTTATATTCTGTATGGGGACTATAACAATCACTGAAGTCAGTTTCATTTTGGTTCACTTTAAGCTCTTTAGTGCTGTACTGTTTGGCTGCGTCTAGACTGGCAAGTTTTTCCACAAAAGCAGCTGCTTTTGTGGAAAAACTTGCCAGCTGTCTACACTGGCCGCTTGAATTTGCGCAAGAACACTGATGATCTAATGTAAGATTGTCAGTGTTCTTCCGCAAATACTATGCTGCTCCCATTCGGGGAAAAAGCCCTCTTGCACAAATGTATTTGCACAAGAGGGCCAGTGTAGACAGCTAAAAACTGTTTTGCGCAAAAAAGCCCCAATGGCGGAAATGGCGATCGGGGCTTTCTTGCCCAAAACCGCGTCTAGATTGGCACAGACGCATTTCTGCAAAAAGTGCTTTTGCGCAAAAGCGTCCATGCTAATCTAGACACTCTTTTCTGCAAATGCTTTTAACAGAAAAGTTTTCAGTCTAAAAGCATATGCCAGTCTAGACGTAGCCCCAGTGTTTTCAATACAGCACAGGAATGTGTACTTGTATAAAATCAACAGTTTTCGGTTGCCATGTATTCCTCCCTTGGAAGAAGAAGAAGATGTTTTGATGTAATCCCTTTTAGCATTCAATTTCATAAGCAGCTTTATTTTTGTTGCATTTAAAGTTTGGCCTAAATGTAATTGAATGGTGACTCTTTAAGGCCTAGATCTTGTAGTCAGATTTGAAATGGGCCACTGCTAGAGATCTAATTAGATTCTTTATTCAAACTCAAGAAAACCAACAATAGAACACCACTTGTCATCACCTACAGCCCCCAACTTAAACCTGTCCATCACATTACCAATAAACTACAGCCTATACTGGAACAGGATACTAAACTCCAAGAGGCTCTGGGAGACAGACCTATAGTCTCCTATACACAACCACCTAACTTCAAGATGATTCTTACCAACAACCACAGGACATACCACACTAATACCAACCCTGGTGCCTTCCCTTGCAACAAACCCCGTTGCCAGCTTTGTCCACATATTCACTCTGCTGATACCATTATTGGACCTAATCAAGTGAGTTATAAGATCAAGAACACATATTCCTGCGCATCCAGAAATATAATTTATGCTATCATGTGCCGAAAGTGTCCGTCTGCTATGTACATTGGACAAACGTCTCAGACACTTCACCAAAGGATCAATGCCCACAAAACAGATATTAGACAGGATCACAAAGAAAAAACAGTTTCTTGCCATTTCAACCAGAAAGGACATTGTCTCAACGACTTGATTACCTGCATCCTTCTTCAAAGGCCTTTTAAGACTGCACTTGAAAGCGAATCCTCTGAACTGTCATTCATGCTTATATTCGACACTTTACGCCTGAGTTTGAATAAAGAATCTAATTACCTTACCCATTACAAAGATAGCTTCCCCAATTATCACCTCTATTATCATTAGCTCACAGACATTTACCTTCCCCCCCTTCCCCCATCCCCTTTCTGTTCTGAAATTTGAGTTGTCCTTTTCATATGTTCACTTTTTTTTTTAATTGTATCCTTTGGTATATATGGTTGTGACAATTTTCTTCCACTATTTGATCTGAGGAAGTGGGTCTGGCCCACGAAAGCTCATCACCTAATAAACCATCTTGTTAGTCTTTAAAGTGCTACATAGTCCTGTTTTTTGATTCAGAATGAAATAAAGAGCAGAAGTCTGCAATATAATTAAAAAACAAAACAACTGCACACTAATAAACACACATGGTGCTGAGGGCCCCTACTATCACTGTTCTGTTGCTGTGGCTCCCAAAGGACTGTTACAATTGTGGATGTGAAGGGAGATGCCCATGATGAGACAGTGGCGAAGGAGTAATGCTCTTATCTGAGGCTTCCTGAGCTGGTGATGGACCACTCTTGGAGGGAGGAGAAAGTCTCCTTAAAGGGATTGGACTGAGGGGTCTTCATTATGGCTACATGGCCTTTTTAATGGGCCAGCCCAGTTCTTTGAGGGCTGCTGAGCAATTTTCAAGTCCTCTCTATGCAAATTGAGATGGTTTGCTTAAATTTACCTTAATAGAGGCACACTTAGAGCCATGGGACAAAGTGTCATTTTACGAAGGGTTCAAAGCTGTGAATTTCACACTGGCTATTTAGCAACTTTTACTTTATATTATAAAAAAGCGTGAAAAGACATAAAGATGAGGGGCAGTGAATATTGGGGTTTATCTTATAATAATAGTCCAAGGCTTTTAGGGACTTTTCCTCTCTCTTTTTTTTAAATGTGTTTGGGAGAATGGGAGATGCCCCTAAACAGATCCAGATCCCTACTATGCTAGTTGCACAAATATGCCAATCAGAATTATGTGATGCATAAAAAGTAAGTCTCAGAAGTTGGGGCCTGCTTCACCTCTTACGTAATTCTTATGTAACCTGAGTAATTCTAGGGATTTATGAAAAGTAACTGTTGATTTAGCATGCATGAGGTGAGAAGTGGACTCATGGGTGAGTTTAGAAGAGGAAACAGTATTACGGAGTCAACGAGGAACCTAGAGATAGGCCCTAAAATTTCAATCCCGTTCAGGATAGTCTCCCCAAAGCAGAAGAGTTTAACAAAAGTTTTGACCAACATCCTGGGGATTCCAGATCTGATGGCTTAGAGATGGGCCCACAGCAGTGGAAACCATCATCTCTTTAATATGTTTTAAAGATATTATGCTCCACACTCTCTGGAAGTAGCTGATTACTCAATGAGAAGGGTTACAGCAGGCCTCTGGGTTTAGCTGTTAATGAAAGCAGAGATACTGAGTTCCACTCTCGCACCTGTTCTTGACACTTTGCTATTGATCTCAAGTGTGCTAGCATACAAGCCTGCATCGGAGGACCTCAAAGCACTACCATATTTTCCGGCGTATAAGACGACTTTTTATACTAAAAAACGTCCCCCAAAAATCGGGGGTCGTCTTATATGCTGGGTATAATCATACAGGCAGTCCCCGACTTGCAGGTACGAATGGGGCTTTTCTCGCCCCGGAGGACATGGACTGTGGGACCTTGCGGTCCCGCCGCCCGTGTACTCCGGGGCGAGCTGCTCCGCGTCTCCCTGGTCTGCAGACCAGGGAGACGCGGAGCAAAGACGCGGAGGGGCTTCGGCAGCGGGGCAGCCCAGGCGCACCTGGGCTGCCCCGCTGCCCGAGCCCCTCCATGGCTTTGCAAAGCTTCGGGGGAAGCCGGCAGCGGGACAACCCAGACGCGCCGCGGCTGTCCCGCTGCTGGCGTCCTCAGAGGCTTTGCTCCCGGTGTCCCTTTGGTCTGCTGGAGACGGTCCCCAGCAGACCAGGAGCACCGGGAGCAAAGCCGCAGCAGCGGCGGGGTCCCGCGCCTCTGAGGCTTTGCTCCCTGTGTCCCTGGTCTGCTGGGTGGGGTACCCCTCCCCCAGCAGACCAGGCTTTTGTTGTGGACCCTGGGGCAGAGCAGCTGGGGCGCTGCCGGTTGGCCTCTTAAGGGGGGGTAGTCTTATACGGCGAGTATAGGCGAAAAACCTATGTTTTAACTAGAAAATTAGGGGGTCGTCTTATACGCCCAGTCGCCTTATACGCCGGAAAATACGGTACTAATTATGCCTGTGAGACTGATATATACATCTCCATTAATAAGGCTAATATATGAGCACCAAAGAAATGCCTATAATTATTAATTAATGACAACGAGGAGTTAAGTGGCAGTCACCCAGGAAGCCAGAGTAGAGCTAGAAACACTCTGGTTTTTTTAAACACTTTTTCTCCCGTCTTTACTCTCAGAATTGTGTAAATGGTTAATTCTGATGACCTTTGCACTCCCTGCCTCATGTAAACATGCCATTCAGAATATGTTGGCATATTGATATTCTGAGTGTGAGTAAATGTAGGACTTGCTTTTTGGACTGCATATGGCCAGAGAGCTCATTACATGTACTCCTTCTACATATATCATCCTGGGGTAAGTACATTATGCCATCCTAATTCAATAGTAGTTTGTACACTAGACAGTCATAGGTCAGGAGCTTCTCTGGGAAACAGAGATGGGCCTTGAAATCACATTTTCATTCCCTGTGCATTCATTCCCTAGTCTGCAGCAGTAGGGCTATGACAATTCTTGACCTGGTCTCATCACAGCTGCTCTAGGAATTTGGAGAGAAGTATGGGGTGAAGATCTCAGATGGGTGCATGTGGCAAGAAAGGAGTGCAAGCTATTCCTGAGGAAAATGCTGAATGAATCTGTAGAGAAAAATGGTCTCTCTAAACTGCTGCCTGTCATGCCACAGAGCCCCTAAATTTGCATTAAGGAAAGACTTACGTAGTAGCCTGCAAAATGGCACTTTCCCATTCTGGATGATGTGGTGTTTCTGCTTCTGCACACAGAGCCAGCCAGTGTAACCTAAATCACATCTGCTTTGGAGACGGAGCAAGTCCCCTGCCAGCTTTGAAATGTACAAGAATCCCCAGTGGGGGCTCTTGTGCATTTCAAAGCCGAAGCACCCTCATGGAGCCTGAGGTCAACGGGGGACTCAGAGTCCCCTACTGACCCCGGGATCCATGCTGTGCTGCCGCTTTGAAATGCCACATGGAGTCGGGGTCAGCTGAGGTCTCTTCAGCTGATCCTAGACTCCGAACAGCATTTCCCCAGAACCTGGGCTCAGCTGGGGACCCCAGGCTCCATGGAAACACCACGGTGGCTTTTCAAAGGGGCAGTGCCACATGGAGCCCGGGGTCAGCTCTGTGCGGTGCTGCCGCTTTGAAGTACCCTCTCTTCCCCTCCTCCCCTTTGCTGCCTCTATCTGATAGGGGATCGAGTAGTTGACTAGTCCTTAATATCCTTAGTTTAATGCTCACCTTATACAGTGGCAGGGATGGTGGAGAATGGAGCTGACAATGTGCTTCCAACTAATGATCAAAGAAGGGATGAAGCTAGAAATCGATGAGCTAGTGAACAAAGAAGACCGTCCTTACAGCATCTGCATTGAGGGTGTCTGTATCTGTATGATGTTATAGCTCTGTTGAGGAGAAAAAAAATCAGGAAATGATTCTGCTTACATCCTGTACTGTGTTGTGACATGCTGTTGCATTCAATGCAGAAGAGCAATTACCATGTGCCATATGATGCCTGAGAAGAAATCAAGGTAACAAAGCAGCGAGGGAAAGGAAAATCAGCATTGTTCTGCTCATTCAAGCCACACAGTGGTTGATGCAAGAATGGGGTTCTGGTAATAAGGGAAGACTTGCATTAAAAGACTAAATTAAGGATTAGTTTTAGCTAGGGATGATGATGCAGCCCTTTCCCCTGAACCTCTTCATTAATTCCTGTTCTTTTTGCCTTTGAAGATATCCATAATTCCACCTCACCTACCCACTATGTTCACTTCCTTACCAGCTCTCCTCCTCACCAGCCCATTTGTTTATTGAAGTTCCATATTCTGTACTATCACCAATATTTGGGGTGGCTTTTCTGCTAATTTGACATTCTCTTCCTTTACTTTCAAACAGCTACTGAAATTCATCTTGTCCCACGAAGTGTTTAGTCTAAATTGGTACACCCCGTTCTCTATACGTTCTGTTTTGTCTTTGCTTGTGTCTGTCTGTAGAATAATGCTTCTAGGCAGGTATGTGAGCAGAATATAAAAACCATATGTTTATCAAGCTATATCTTATTTATAGAACTGTATACATTTATTAATAATCAGAATCATCAGGGATATTTATAAGCACACACAAATTCCCATTCTCTCCTCTCTAATTATATACACATTCACGAGAAAATAAGAGGAAAAAAAATCTCTCTAGGTCCATAGTGATTTACCTTCTGCAAAGAAGTGATATATGGTTCAGTATTCAGAACCTCTCGCTACAGTGCTTATGCTGTAATACTGGCAGCTATTTACTGGCACATAGCCATAGCAGTCTAAGGTAGGAAGTGAAGACTGCCATATCAGCGGAAACTCCCAGGGGATTTCAGAAAAAAATATGGCAGTACACAGGCAATCCAGGACGTTTTTGGAGAATGTTGGGGATAACTACTTGGTACAAGTGCTGAAGGATCCGACCAGGGACCATGTGCAGCTTGACCTTCTGCTAACAAACAGGGAGGAACTAATAGGGGAAGCAGAGGTGGGTGACAACCTGGGAAGCAGTGATCATGAGATGGTAGATTTCAGGATCCTGACCAAAGGAAGAAAAGAGAGTAGTAAAATATACACTTTGGACTTCAAAAAAGCAGACTTTGACTCCCTCAGAGATCTGATGGGATACTAACATGGAGGGGAAAGGAATCCAGGACAGCTGGCAGTATTTTAAAGAAACCTTATTGAAGGCACAGAAAGAAACCATCCCGATGGGTAGCAAGAGAGGCAAACATGGTAGGAGACCGGATTGGCTTATAGAGGAAATCCTTGGTGAACTTAAGCACAAAAAGGAAGCTTACAAAAAGTGGAAACTTGGACAAATGACCTGGGAGGGGATTAAATGTATAGCTTGAGAATGCCGGGGGGTTATCAGGAAGGCGAAAGTGCAAATGGAATTGTGACTGGCTAAGGATGTGAAGGAAAACAAGAAAGGTTTCTACAGGCATGTTAACAAGAAGAAGGTGATCAGAGAGGGTGTGCGGCCCCTCCTGGATGAAGGAGGTAAACTAGTGACAGATGATGTGGGGAAAGCTGAAGTACTCAATGCTTTCTTTGCCTCTCTCTTCACGGGCAAGGTGGGCTCCCTGACTAATGCGCTAAGTGACGCAAGATGGGATGAAGATCGACAGCCCGTGGTGGGTAAAGAACAAGTTAGGAACTATTTAGAAAAGCTAAACGTACACAAATCCATGGGTCTGGACTTAATGCATCCGAGGGTACTGTGGGAGTTAGCAAATGTCATTGAGGAGCCTTTGGTCATTATCTTGGAAAAGTTGTGGAGATCGGGAGGGATCCCGGATGATTGGAAAAAGGCAAATGTAGTGCCCATCTTCAAAAAAGGCAAGAAGGACGATCCAGGGAACTATAGGCCAGTCAGTCTTATCTTGGTTCCTGGAAAAATCATGGAAGGTATCCTTAAGCAATCCATTTTGAGGCACTTGGAGGCGAGGAAAGTGATTAGGAATAGTCAGCATGGATTCACAAAGGGCAAGTCGTGCCTGACCAATCTGATTAGCTTCTATGATGAGGTAACTGGCTCTGTGGACATGGGAAAGTCAGTGGATGTGATATACCTTGACTTTAGCAAGGCTTTTGATACGGTCTCCCACAATATTCTTGCCAGCAAGTTAAGGGAATGTGGATTGGATAAATGGACGGTAAGATGGATAGAAAGCCAGCTAGAAGGCCAGGCCCAACGGGTAGTGATCAATGGTTCGATGTCAGAATGGCGGTTGGTTTCTAGCGGAGTGCCCCAAGGTTCGGTTCTAGGACCTGTTTTGTTCAATATCTTTATTAATGACCTGGATGAGGGGATGGATTGCACCCTCAGCAAGTTTGCAGATGACACTAAGCTAGGGGGAGAGGTAAATACACTGGATGGCAGGGATAGAGTCCAGAGTGACTTAGACAAATTGGAGGATTGGGCCACAAGAAATCTGATGAGGTTCAACAGAGTCCTGCACTTGGGACGGAAGAATCCCAAGCATTGTTGCAGGCTGGGGACCAACCAGTTAAGTAGTAGTTCTGCAGAAAAGGACCTGGGAGTTACAGTGGATGAGAAGCTGGATATGAGTCAACAGTGTGCTCTTGCAGCCAAGAAGGCTAATGGCATATTAGGTTGCATTAAGAGGAGCATTGCCAGCAGATCCAAAGATGTCATTATTCCCCTTTATTCGGCTTTGGTGAGGCCACATCTGGAGTGTTGTGTCCAGTTCTGGGCCCCCCACTACAAAAAGGATATGGATGCTTTGGAGAGGGTCCAGCAGAGGGCAACCAAAATGATTAGGGGGCTGGAGCATATGACCTATGAGAAGAGGCTGAGGGAGTTTGGGTCTGTTTAGTCTGTAGAAGCGAAGAGTGAGGGGGATTTGATAGCAGCCTTCAACTTCCTGAAGGGAGGTTCCAAAGAGGACGGAGAGAGGCTGTTCTCAGTAGTGACAGATGGCAGAACAAGGAGCAATGGTCTCAAGTTGCAGTGGGAGAGGTCCAGGTTGGATATTAGGAAAAACTATTTCACTAGGAGAGTGGTGAAGCACTGGGATGGGTTACCTAGGGAAGTAGTGGAGTCTCCATCCCTGGAGGTGTTTGTCTCGGCTTGACAAAGCCCTGGCTGGGTTGATCTAGTTGGGATTGGTCCTGCCTAGAGCAGGGGGCTGGACTTGATGGCCTCCTGAGGTCTCTTCCAGCTCTATGGTTCTAAGATTCTATGAAAGATAAAATATAGCTATGTAAACTGGAATTTGACCACAGCTAACACTTCTGCTCTAACAAAAAGTTCGATGGGTTTTACAGCAACCACAAATGGTTAGGATCTGTCTTAAAGATGGCCCCTTCAGCAATACCATGCATTCAAATGCTCTTAGGAAACTGATTTCAGGTGGCCATGTTGGTCCCAGGATATTAAAGGCAAGGTGGATGAGGTAATCTCTCTGGGTATGTCTACATTACAAAGTTAATTTGAACTAACAGCTGTTAGTTCGAATTAACTTTCATAGGCTCTACACAGGCAAACCGCTAGTTCGAACTTAATTCGAACTAGCGGAGCGCTTAATTCGAACTAGGTAAACCTCATTCTACGAGGACTAACGCCTAGTTCGACTTAAGTAGTTCGAATTAAGGGCTGTGTAGCCACTTAATTCGAACTAGTGGGAGGCTAGCCCTCCCCAGCTTGCCCTGGTGGCCACTCTGGGCACAACCAGGGAAACTCATCTGCCCCTTTCTGGCCCCGGAGCCCTTAAGGGGCATGGTCTGGCTACGGTGCCCATGCCAGGTACAAGCCTGCCAGCACCCAGCCAGCAGACCCTGCACCTGGCACGGCACGAGCCAGCCACCCGCTGCCACCCATCCCTCCGCCTCTTCCCAGGACCAGGCTGGAGGCTCTCAGGAGCCTGCCTGTGGCCGCAACAGGCGGGCGCCCATCTGGTCTAGTGCAGAGATCGTGGACCTCATCCAGGTTTGGGGGGAGGCCTCTAACGTCCACGACCTCCGCATTAGGCACAGGAAATAGGTCTAGCTGCCAGCCTGGCCACCCAGGAGCAGGTTTGCATGAAAATCAAGGTGTTCGAGTGAGACCCCGACGCTGAGCTTAGAACATAAAAACATAAGAATGGCCGTATTGGGTCAGACCAAAGGTCCATCTAGCCCAGTAGCCTGTCTGCCGACAGCGGCCAGCACCAGGTACCCTGGAGGGGATGGACTGAAGACCATGACCAAGCCATTTGTCTCGTGCCATCCATCTCCAGCCTTCCACACAGAGGCCAGGGACACCATTTCTACCCCCTGGCTAATAGCACTCCATGGACCCACCCTCCATGAATTTATCTAACTTCTCTTTAAACTCTGTTATAGTTCTAGCCTTCACAGCCTCCTGCAGCAAGGAGTTCCACAGGTTGACTATTTGCTTTGTGAAGAAATTTCTGTTATTAGTTTGAAGCCTCCTACCCATTCATTTCATTTGGTGTCCTCTAGTCCTTCTGTTATGGGAACTAATGAAGAACTTTTCTTTATGCACCCTCTCCACACCACTCATGCTTTTATAGACCTCTATCATATCCTCCCTCCGTCTCCTCTTTTCTAAGCTGAGAAGTCCCAGTCTCTTTAGCCTCTCTTCATATGGGACCTGTTCCAAACCCCTGATCATTTTAGTTGCCCTTTTCTGAACCTTTTCCAAGGCCAAAATATCTTTTCTGGAGTGAGGAGATCACATCTGTACACAGTACTGAAGATATGGTGTACCATAGTTTGATACTTCCCCTCCTCCTTGTTCCCCTGGCTTTCCCCTTCCAGCTCCCTCCTCCCAGGTTTCCTCTCCCACCCTCTCTCTTCCCCTCTCCCACCTCCTTTTCCCAGTCTCCCCGAGTTTTGTTCAATAAAGAGAGTTTCTATTTTTGAACACACGTGTCCTTTATTTTGTACATCAGGAAGGGGGGCTAGGGAGGGTTAAGTGGAAGGATGTGAGGGAGGACTGGGGTACGAGCCCCCGATGGGAGGACTGGGGTGGCTCTGCGGGCTCCTTAGGGTGGAAGCTCTCCTGCAGCCCCCGGATTGACACCCCCCCCGGATGGCAGCCTGGGGCAAGTGCAGCCGGGCTGATGGCCGAGTGCTGTGATGGGCCGAGTGTGGGCATTCAGGGCACTCCAAGCCAGGACTGCTTTGCTGTCCCTCATCGAGTTAGACAAGCGAGCGGGGAACCCCTGAACTGTCTGTCCGGGGTGGGGGTCGGGTCCCTTTAAGCACAGCCCTCGGCTAGCCTGAGACAGCAGCTCCACGCTCTAAGTCCTAATCTGATGCCCTGCTGGCACTGCTTCCGGCCATCCTTAACCTCGGTTCAGGGTCCACTCAATGTGGACATGCTAGTTCGAATTAGCATTTTGCTAATTTGAACTAGTTTTTAGGTCTAGATGCACTAGTTCGAATTAGCTTAGTTTGAATTAAGTTAGTCTGAATTAGTGCTGTAGTGTAGACATACCCTCTCTTACTGGAGCAACTTCTGTTGGTGCGGGACACAGAAGTTGGTTGAATAAAAGACCTATCTTGTCTCCCCAGAGGATAGAATTCCACCTACTGAGTCACCAGCACTTTAGAGCGTACTTAATTTTCCTTGAATGTCACCCATCCACTTACATACTAGGCCCCCTGCCTTGCTTAGCTCACAAGATCTGATAGGAGCACAACCTTAGCAGATGCCATTGCACACACCTATGGCACTGTCATGCTCTATTTGGATTTGTTTTGTGTCGTATTTGATTTCATCTGCACACCAACGGTCTCTGATCGGAAAAGGATGTTAATGTACATATTAGTATCTACAACAAAAGGTAGGAATGCTGTTGGGGAAGCATGAATTGGCTTCTCTGTAAGTGGCAATTCCCTAGAAAGAGGTGGTAGTGACATAAAGGTGAGGCCTCTTATGAAACACAGGTTTCAAACTCTTATGTGACTATCCTGATACTCCAGCCACGTCTCTTAAGCCTGTTTTAACTCTGATTTGAGTGTAGCCCTCAAATAGGGCAATACTAGAACCAGCTGCAACTTTTAAATTGATCCCAAAAAATATTTGATGGCTCAGTGGGCATCACCAATAAATGTACCGATGATGTTATGAAATAACTGTTATGCAGCCTCTTTCATTTGAATGCTTTTATCAATTACACACGCAGCACCACTGAAATAGCGCTCTGGCCAGCCGCTATACAGACTTGCTAGAGCGGGAAAGACTTAGCAATTTGCTCTAGTGCTCTTGGTGACTCTCATGAAAATCCCCATTTGACATTTAGGTCAAATGTGTGTGCTCAGTGCTGATTTCTAACTCTGCTTTCCTTTACTTTAATGTGAGCAGAGTCAAAATTCCTCCACTCCTACTGGCTGATGGCTGTCTGGTGTCATACAGCATGTCACACGTCGATGATCTGGAGGTACTTATGACTGTGTCTCATACACTACCATCCTGAGTACCCTTCTTGCTGGTAGTCTCAGCAGAAAGTCTATGAACTGAAAGAGCGGTTGCTCTATACTCCTCTTTAACTTCAGGTTATACATTTCAGTTCTCAGTGGGACAGTTGGGGGAAGCTTTCACTGATGCTGTGCCAATTTTTGGAAAGATATAAGCCCTCATTTTGTAGGGTTATCAATCTTTGGTATGGTGACCCAAAGGGGTGGGTCTTTGTCTCTCTTAGGCTCTGCCCACCGTCCTTGAGTTTAAATAGACTGATGCGCTTCACCAGAACTAGTCACTTAAAATTATTTCAGTTAGAAAAAAGCAAAAGATAAATGAATGAAGGATACTTATTGTTTCTCAAACATCAATACTATAATTCCAAAATTATCTTACTTCCCAAAAATCATATGATGGTGCTGTCTTCCATTATTTCATGATCCCATTTTAAAGAGAATTGGTATGTGGAGACAACAAAGCTGGAGGATTGTGGAGGGACATCCAATCGGGCATGGGTGAGCAGTGTAAGGAGTTACCAGGGGAAGAGGGGAACTGGAAGAAAGCCCTTTCTTTTTACCCCAGTGTTTGCTGACCAGTGTACAAGTTTGATGCATTCTGTCATTTAACCACTGATCAGACTCTTCATAGGAGCACATGGCATAAACCTGTAGACACTCTGCACCTTCTGTATGTTGTTGGCGTTTGTGGATTGTGGGGGAGTTACGTCATGTTCTTATTTATGTCTTTTAAAATGTAATGATGGGCTATCCCTTGCTCTAGTGATCATAGATTTTTTTTTTTAAAGAAGAAGAGGTAACGTGTCTCCTCTGGAAAGAACCCTTGTTTGTTCCCATTTTAACATTATTGATTCATATCAATTCTTCATGAATTCCTCTTATGATTTAAACAGCTTCCTGTCTGCTTTCTCCTATCAGTGTTCTGCATCTGCATTGCCTGAGAACAGTCAGTAGCACAGCACTGTGAAGGGCAGGAACAGCTCTCTTTGTCATATTATGCAGTTTCTGAATTGGATCCTCAAAACACTTTTGCACGTTCCCGTCTTGAAAAAGATGTACGGCTCTGTTAATGTGATAATTTGGTTTCTTGTTTACATTCATACTCCTGGCTATGTCAACTTCAGGAAGAGCCTTGAACTATGCTCAGTGTGTTAAATGGAGAGGTTTGTATGAAATTAACCTTGAGTGCACAGTGTTGTGTATTTTGTGAACTGCATGCTGTAACTGTAGGGTGTATGTTATTTGGAATGGGGGTTTAATCATTTGAGGAGCTGGAAAAGAATTGTAATTAACGCCAAGCAGATTACTTGATCATTTGAACAAATTTAAGATTTAGCTCAACAGTGATGGCAGGATGCCTGCGACAGTAAAGAGAGTGAGGAACCCTATTGACAGATACATTTCCTTCAGATCCCTGACAAAGGCCTTTTATTTTCTTTGCCTGACAAAAAGTGTCTGAAGCTGAGGAGGGAGTCAGTGCCAAGAACGGCAAATCTGCCACCTTAGTTGAGAAGCTGGCCCAGTGGTCATGGTGCCTGACCCCAAAAGACCCAAAAGTCCTTTTGTTTATTTCATTGGGCTTTAGGTGGGAGTCTTAGTGATTTCAGAACCTCTCTGTGCCAGCATAGGCAACATGGAGCTTTGCCCTTCAATGGGTGGTAAAAAAGCCAGGGAGGATGGAATATTTTCTCAGCTCATGACAGAACGCCTCCTGATTTCACCCGTGTGGTCCAGGAATAGGATATTATTCATTATGAACTTATGCCATGTCACCTGCAAGGCGTGATGAAAGACTCTTCTCGCTGTTTGCTGTCCCTCAGTAATGAATGCTGCAAAATAGTCCCACAACATTATTGTCCTTGAAGGCAAGCATCTTCGGAAAGCAGCACAAAGCTAGGAAGACTTGGATCTGCAATGTTTAAAAGAAAAGTTCTTTCTTTGGAAGGAAATGAACTACTCTTAATTTGGCAGCTGGCACCTGGCTAATACAGCGATAAATGAATTAGAAATGCACAGAGCTATTACATTCAGCTCTGGATCCTGGCTTTGACTCCTCCCCCCCAATATTTGGGATGGTCACATCTAAGCCTTTAATTTGAACCCAGCTGTAGCTCATAATTTAAGCTCTGCTTTGGCATTTATTTCAGTTCACACTATTTTCCTGAGCCCTTTCCTGATGGGGATGGAGAAGGAAGGTTATTAAACTGGGAAAGATGAAAAAAAGAAGTTAAATTTCCTGTATGGCCTTGTGATGCCGAAGCTAGTGCCCTTTCCAGAAGACCTGAGTTCTGTTTCTAGTTTTTCAACTGCTCTGTTGTGTGACCTTGGGTAGCTCTTTTATCTTTGCCTACCTCTCCTCCCTCCCACTGTCTGTCTGTCAGTCTCTGGTAGCTAAGGGAGAATGAGGGGAAATATCTCCAGAGGAGAGGAGACACAAAAATAACTTGCCATGTAAATTATACAAATGTATTTTAATTGAGGTGGAACTTGACTAGGTTGGAGGTGCTGACAGAAACCCTATAGAGCAGGGGTGAGGAACCTATGGTGTGCGGGCCGGCTTGCATTGATCTGGCCTCATCCCCCTGCAGTGTGGCGAGCTGGCACTGGTGTGTGTATGTGGGGGGGGGGGGCACAGGGAGAGTCCTGAGTAGAGATGTTAATGGGTAACTGGTCAGCATCACCCACATTTTAACCAAGATTTTACATCAATAGTCCTGAGCCTCACGGACCCGATCAATGCCTGCCATAGGCCAGCCCTCCCCGGCAGGGGGAGGAAGTGACTCTGCGCACTGTAGGGAAGTGCTCCTTGCAGGTGCTGCTCCCATGACTCCCATTGGCTGGAAATTATGGCCAGTGGGAGTGGCAGGGGGCGGTTCCCTCAGGGAGGGCTTCCCTATAGTGTGCAGAGCTGCAGGGAGCCACTTGTCCCCTCCAAGTAGGCACCCCCTCCTGCCCAGACCCCATTCCCCCACCCCAATCCTGCACTCCCATCCCACTCAGACCCTGCACCCTCACCCGGCTCCTGCAACCTCCTTCTCAGACGTTGCACCCAACCTCCTGCCCAGACCTTGCACCCCTGCCCCCAGCCTGCTCCCTGACAGCCCCCTTACTCACACTGAATCCCTCATTTCGTCCCCACCCCAGAGTATAGAGGGGGCCCACAAAATCCACTAGCCCTTGGCCTCCCGAAGAGTTAATCTGTCCGTGGGAGTAAGCCCTGATCCTCGGCACCCCTTCCCCTGCACCTCGTGGGGCTAGAACTTGAGGAAGTGTCTTTTTTTTTTTTTTTGTCCTGCTTCTCAGTTGGGGGGCACATCTGGGAATTTTTTTCCCTCCTTCTCTCTTGGGGCCCTGGTCAGTGAGGGTTTTCTTTGGGTCAGTGACCCCTGACCCAAGAGAGGTTCCTACCCCTGTGCTAGAGGCTGGTGGCATGCTGGCTTCTCATCAAAAGAAGAGGAGGAAATAAGCAGTCTGAATGTAATACATTTTAAATCCTTTCCCTCACTCCTTCCTGAATATCGGTCAACGTACCCTTTTGGGGTTTTCCTTCCCACCTTCACTGTTTCAAATGCAAACTACTCCGGTGTGTGAGAAGATAGAGATGAACAGAGAGCACAGCCTTCTCTCTAGCCACAGAATGGGAGCAATGCAGACAGAAGCAGCACTGAAGATATACCTTAGTCCTGAGTTAGAGGGCCTGTCTCCCCCATTAGGATTGGGGGCTGTCTTCATCTGTAATCAACCTTTCCCTTTTCTGAGGGGATGCCAATCAGTGTTCCTGCTAAGATTTTCCAATCATGAGCAGAGTGAGTTTTGGCTTGTGCACCAATACTGAGGTCACGTGCGCTAGTTTGGATGTGTGCCACGGTGGCACCCAGTTTATTAACACACATGTTCCCGGCCGCTGGAGCAGACTCCGTCTCCCCCTCCCCCCCGGCCATGCGGCATGTATGTTCTCAGCCCCAGCTGCCAGAACAGGCCCTGGCCACCGCACCACGTGGCAGCCTGGGCCACTGGAGCAGGCCTTACCCCTCCACGTGGCTGTGGCAGGCCCCAGTCTCCTGCCCCAGTGGTTCCCACACCGTCTCAGCCATCCCTGCCCACCAGAGCCGCTGCCTGCCATGAAGCTCTCCACAGGAGGTGGGCAGGGGAAGAATTTTTTGCACACGGGTGCACACCTTAGTGGGAACTCTGGTGCCAATTACAGTGCGGGTGGCTGTGGTGATGTGGGGGCATATTTGCTGGAACTAGACTAGGACCATTGTGATCTCACAGCCCAGCCACTGTGGGCAACAACCCTTGAACACATCTGACATACCATCCTGGGGAGAAGCGGCTCTGTTACTTGTTGTTTGTGAGTTCTACAGGCTGCTAGATGTGCCTTGGAGAGTTTTAGTCTAAGGCTCTGATCCTGCAAAAACCCAGCATTGGGTGTAGTGTTTTCATACTGTGACTTTCTATTTAAAACAAGGGGGCTATTCCTTGCAATAAGCGGTGCATTTGGTACTAAGCGTTTGTGGGAGCAAACTGGAAGACAAGGCAGAAATCTACGGTGTATTTTAGAAATGTGCATCTGTCTCTGTCCATCTGCCTGTGAGTCCGTTTGCTTAAGAACTTCTCCTAAACAACAAGAGCCAGGACCACCAAATTTGCTAGACAGCTTCCTCTTCTCCTAACTTAAAGCCAGCTTAGGGTTTGGTTGTGCCAGGACAATGGGATGTGCCTGGGACAGGATTATTTTCCAAAACATGGAAAGGGAGGGGGCTGCTAGAAGGGGCAGTTATACTGCAGCACGGGGCAGCTGTACCAGTAAGACAGTGGCTGGCTGGGAGAGGGGCTCTGAATGTTGCCAGCCACTGGTAATGTTCCTGTGCTAGTGCTGGGTCCTCCCCCCTTCCCTTGCTGGTCCCCAGACCCGACAGTGCACCGCTATCCTTATGAATTATGGGGCCCTACACAACTGAGTGTACCTCCCAGCTTTTGCTGTGGCCCAGGTGCTTTGCTCCCTCCCCTTCCCCTGAGTGGCTCCTGCCAGGGCCCTGGTGCTTCCCTCGTTCCTTCCTTCACTGCCTCCCCGCCCTCCCCAGAGCTTACCGGGACTCGGGGACTTGCCTGGGGCCGGAGTGGAGCTGCAGAGTCTGGAAGAAGCATGTAGGGATGGGAGCAGGAGACTCCTGCTCTGAGTCCCCATCCCCTGTCCTGTGCTACTCCTCACCCCTAAACCTTCTAGCCCCCCCCCCCCGGGCTCTGGGACCCTGCTCACCCCCAATCTGTCATTCCTCTGTCTCCTGACCTGAGCTGTTCCTCACCCTGAAACCTCACTCCAACCCCCCCAACCTCCTGACTAAGCCCTTCCTCACTCCAGCCCCACACACCAACCTCCTGCCCTGATTCCTGCAGCCCCCCACACTGTGTACGGACGTGGTCGCTTCATCTCAAAAAAGATATATTGACATTGGAAAAGGTTCAGAAAAGGGCAAGAAAAATTATTAGGGGCTTGGAACGGGTGCCATATGAAGACGTGGGATTTTTCATCTTAGAAAAGAGGAGACTAAGGGGACATATGATAGAGGTCTATAAAATCGTGACAGGTATGGAGAAAGCGAATAAGGAAAAGTTAGGGTATGTCTACACTACCACCCTAGTTCGAACTAGGGTGGTTAATGTAGGCAACCGAAGTTGCAAATGAAGCTCGGGATTTAAATATCCCAGGCTTCATTTGCATCTTGCCAGGCACCGCCATTTTTAAATCCCCGTTAGTGCGGACTCCGTGTCTGCGGCTACACGTAGCACAGAGTAGGTAGTTCGAATTAGGCTTTCTAATTCGAACTACTGGTACACCTCGTTCCATCTCGTTAAAACAAAAGGAAGTTTTTCTCCATGCAGTGCACAGTCAACCTGTGGAACTCCTTGCCAGAGGATATTGTGAAGATCAGGACTTTAACAGGGTTCAAGAAAGAACTAGATACATTTATGGAGGTTAGGTCCATCAATATTTATTAGCCAGGATGGGTAGGAATGGTGTTCCTAGCTTCTCTTTGTCAGGGGCTAGAAATAAATGGAAGGAGAGGGATCACTTGATGGTGCCCTGTTCTGTTCACTCCCTCTGTTCACTCCCTCTGTCAGCAGTGTTAGTGGGTTAGATGGACCTTTGGTCTGACTCAGTATGGCCCTTCTTATGCCCTGAACCCCCCATACCTCCCAACCTCCTACTCCTGCACCCCCACCCTGTACCTTGACTCCTGGGCTCCCCAATCCTGACACCGCCCCCTTCCCCACCCCATGTCCTGAAGCACTTGAGCAATGTCAGGTAAATCTTCCACTAACATAAAATTGTAAGTGCATACAGAATTAGACTCAGAGAGTCAGGCCAGGCAGAACTACTGGATCAGACTGACCTCCTCTATAGCATGAGTCCTACCCCCAGGCAGCATCATGCGCTAAAACCAACGACTGAAAAAAGAAGCCCAAGCTGTGTAGTCCTCAGAGTACCTATGTTAATTTCCCAAGTGGCTGCATGTTCATATTGTACCTGCGCTTGCCTGTTGGTCAGTTCCTGCTACGCTTTGGCCTGATTTTCACCTCCATTTCCACTGGTGCCAGTGAGAATCACAGGTGTTCAGCTCCTCTGAAATTCAGGCCACTTGTCACTCCTAGGACCTCTGACACTGGTCTTACTGATTCAGCTCTCTGTTTGCCCCTGCCAGTCCCTGGAGTCATTCATTTCCCCCAGCATAGGTGGTTAGTGGTAAAGGCAAGCTCTAGAAATGCAGCAGCCTGGAACATGTAGCAGCCTCTGGTCCCTCCACGGATAGGAGCTGAGTGTTGTGCTGCCACTAATGTTTTAGTGGAACAGACAGAACAGACTTTCGAAAGCTTGTTCCCAGTTGGGATGTACACAGCTAGTCGACTATCCGATAAGCAAATGCTTATCAGATAGTCGAGTAGGACTGGACTGGTCACCGCTTTCCTCCTCCGCTGCCTCTACCGGGGTGTGGGGGGGAGGAGGAGAGCAGGAGCTGGTGCTGGGAGAGCTGGTAAAACTGGTCCCCTCCCTCCCGAGCACCGTCTCAGTGGGGGACAGGGGAGGCAGAGGCACAGCGGGAAATGGCGTGAGGGGGACCTCTTCAGTCCGGTCTTGCGCCGGTTCCCACTGCAGATGCTTTGCTTTTGAAATGTACGAGAGCCCTGCGGGGCTTTTTTACATTTCAAAAGCAGAAGTGCTGCAGGAAGCATGGGGCGAGCAGGGACTAGATAGGGGCGGGGGGACAGGAGCCGGTGCTGGAGGGAGCCAGCACCATCTCTGGGGTGCCACCTACCCCCTCCCCGCCTCTATCAGACGCAGTGCGGGGCCGGGGGAGGGGATAGGGAATGCTGCTGCGAAGCAGCCCCTGTCCGCAGGGATTCCAGCAGGGAGCTGGGCTTCCCCATGGACAGGGGCTGTTGCTGCCCTGCAACTCCTGTTCGTGGTGGCCAGGGCTGGCCACAGCCAGGGGCTACTCAGGAATCAGTCCCTGTCCACGGCCAGCCCTGACTGCCATGAACAGGGGCTGCTGGACTCACCGTGAGGCAGGACAAGCAGTCTCAGCTCGTGCTGATCGCTGCACCTCTGCATTTTGAACATAGCAAGAGCCCAGTGACTCTTACTGCATTTAAAATGCAGAGCCGCAGCGCGGGAGGCTCTGGAGCTGGCATGAGCCAGGACTGCTCAGTCCTGTCTCGAGTCAGCTCCTCTGGCACTACCCCTGCTGTGGCTCTGCAGAGGTGCTTTTCGACTAATCGTGAGCCAAGTAATCGCACTTTAACAGCCTTATTCCCAGTGAGACGCTTGTGACCAGGTTGTATGGATTTGTATTGTCGTCTTTTTTAAAATCCAGCTCTCGGTGATCTGAGCTCTTTGAAAGCCGAGCGTCAGTCAGCACTTCTGTTTTTACATTGGTGCTGGTTTTCTTCAGTACAAGGAATGGGAGTCGTTAGCACTGACATTGTTTGCACTATTGATCTTTTCACAAACTGAAATAAAATAATTTTTCTCAACAACTGGCTTCCCTGAGGGACCCTATTTTTTGATCTGATTGGTTTAGTTAAGATTTCAAATGTCATTTTCTATTAACAGTCTGTGGAAGTATTGTAGAGGGAGTGTTACATTGAGCACTCTTTACTGAGGGCCTCTTCCACTGAAGTCAAGAGAGGTCTGACTGCAGCAGGCATTGGGTTCAGGCCTTTATCTTATTTCCCCAAAAAGATGAGGTTCGCAACAAAAGAACATACCACAGAATACCATGTTCACCTTCTCAAATGTTCCTTCCAGCTGCAGGAAGGGAGAACTTCCTGGGGGGAACATTGTCTGTCTTCACTTCCCTGTGATCTAGGGGGCTGAAGAATTTTGGTTCCCGAGATGCTATCTGACTTTGCAGTTTCTTTTCAGGGAGGAAAACACGAGAAACCCTGATGTCCTCTGCCATACAAGGGTTGTATTCTCCTGGCATAGTTACAAGGAACACTGAGAGCCAACAGAGTAGAGAAGCAGAAGCGGTAAACACATGAGACTTGACAATGATGGATGTATGAATAGAAGGTGGCATGTGCTCACCTGCTTCCTTGATGCAGGGAAAGGAACGAGGTCATCGGTTACCAGTCTTGCAGCATTGAGCCAGCCTTTGGTACACACTGGTCTATCAAACGCTGGCATGAATGGAGCTTTGTGGTAGATTAGCCAGAAGCAGAGTGGGACTGACTTTGTCACTGAGTGAGTGTCCCTCGATATGGGAGTGACAGCATCCACTAACAATGCTTCTGGATGCCCCCATTTACTTGTGGGCTGCAGGAGAAAAATGAGAACTGCTTCCCAGAGACATCTGCATCTTGCTGCAGCAGAGGCTGTGCGGCAGAGCTGGTGTTTGTGAAAAACTACAGGTGAAAAAGACCTGTGTCTAATCCATCTTCATGTACGTTTCCATACTGTACACTGACTATTGTTTTGTCCAGATAGCTTTGTGTTTCTTGAGACTGCTGTTTCTGCTCTTCCTTAGGGACTCTCAACTCCCTAGTAGATCTAGCAGCTAGATTTTTTTGTGATAAGTCACGTAGAAGTTTCCTTTTCTTGGCTGCATCACATTACTTTCAGTTCCAGTGTAGTCCTAAGTAACAGCTCTCTCTTCTTGGTGTGCAAGGGCCTGGGCGACTGACTGTCTTTACTGATGTTTACTGCCCGTGGGGACTAACGCTGTTATGCTATGGTTTGGTGTTGCCTGTGCTGATGGTCCTTCACACACTGTTCTAGCCACGGAGCCCTGGGTTAACAGCTGGTGTGTGTGTTTCTGGTCACTGCGCATTTTGGTGTAATCCATGCAGACAGCACCAAACCCTGTAATAACATGTTGATCCCCCAGCAGTGCATAAACATGGTTAGTTTTGTGGTACAGGTGGGCCCAATGACTCTTCCAGTTACTATCATTTTGTTTTCTGTCTTTGTGGGTCCTCTGTGTCCTAATCGGGCTTGGAGATGCCACCTGCTGTCCACTTCCAGCCTTGAGGACTCCAGATCCAATCCCCGTCCTTTTGCCCATGGAGGTGTGTCATGTTTTGTCCAGTTATCTGGCCACGCTACTCCTTAACCAGCTGGGGAAGGGGGGGATTAAGTTCATGTGAAACATTTACCCTTTTCCTCAGAGACTGATTTTTTTCCCAGCTTGTGCTGGGTTTGGGGGAAGAGGGGGAGGCGAAGATGGGAGCCAACACCTGGATGCCTACAGAGTGGAGTATTTGGGGACTGACCATCAGGGAGTGCAATGCCTCCCTTCCAATGGGCTCTCCCAGTCTCTGCCGCATGCACAACAGAGAAGAGCCAGCTGCAGAGAGCAGACAGAGAATCCAGCCAGGCTAAATCGCAGCAGCTGCAGTGATGTCTCTAACTTTGTTACTGTCTATCCTTAGCTGTGGGCAGGACAATGCCAAGGCTATGGGATGCCAGCAGTCCCCATACGGCCTTTGTAGGCTACCACCATTGCAGGTCACAGTGCAGTGGTCTCCAGCCTCTTTAACCACAAGGTCACTTTTTCAATTTAAGTGCAATTTAAGATCTACCTCAAACCCAAAGACCCGTACGCCGCTTCCTTCCCACACCTTCTTCAATGCCCTGCCCCTGCTCTACCCCTTTTTTGAGGACTCTCCTTGCTCACTCCATCCCCTTTACTCCCCCATCCTCACTGAGGGTACGTCTGCACTGCAGCGCTGTTTTGGGATCCTTCCGGTATCCCGAAATAGCTATTCTGCATCTTGACAGCGCACCCGTTATTACAAAATATCTTTCGGAATAATGGGCGTGCTAGTCCGACGTCCCTGTAAGCCTCCTTCCACGAGGATTAAGGGACATTTTGGAATAGCGCATAGCACGAATTGTGTAGCATATTTCGAGCTAAGGGTGCTGTGTAGATGCACCCTCAGTTTCACCAGGCTGGGGTAGGAGGTTGGGGTGCAGGCTCTGGTCTTAGCCCAGGGTGGGGTACAGGAGGATTTCAGGGTGCAAGCTCTGGGAAGGAGTTTGGGTTCAGGAGGACTCATGTCTGGGGCAGGAGGTTGGGTGCAGGAGGAGGTTCAAGGTTGGGACAGGGGTTCAGGAAGCAGGCTCTGGCTGGGCACTACTTAACTGAGATGGCTTCCGGGTGGTAGAACAGTGGGGTTAAGGCAACTTACTCCTGCCCTGGCTCTGAACCACTCCTGAAAGCAGCTGGCATGTACAGCGATGGCTCTATGGCACCATGTGCTGCCCCTCACCTACAGGCACTGAGCCCACAACTTCTACTGGCCATGGTTCCCCATTACTGATCACTGGGAGCTGCAGGAGTGGTGTCTGCAGGCAAGGACGGCATGTGGCGACCCCCTGCTCTGCCTTTCTCAGGGGCTGCAGGGACATGCCAGCCACTTCCAGGAGCCAGTGCAGGGTGGCAGCAGCCCCTGTCCAGGAGAGGTCTGAGATCCCGGACTCGGTGCAAGTCGGGACTGAGCTGGGCTGCCCGCCTGTCCAGCTCCTAATACACTTTAAATGCAGAACTGCAGCAGGGGGAGGTCCTGGACCCAACGCAAGCCAGGACAGAGCCAGGCTGCTGGCCAGCCTGCTAAAATGTACTGGTGTGGGGGGAGGGAGGAAATGCGTGTGGTCTATAGCATTAACCTATACGCTTTTGCTTATCGGTTAATCGACTACACTATTACAGCCATAATTGAAGGTAAATGATTTCGTTTTGGAGATTATTGTTCAATTTTCTGCCACTTGAGACCATTTCCAGTGCGGTGGAAGACGATTGCGTCCGCTCTGTGTTCCAGTACGCTGGGGTAAATTTACCCCAATGTGTGAGACCTCTCCCCTCTTCCTGTCCCTTACATGAGACTCCTCCCCCATCCTCTTACAGGATATGGGGAGGGGGCAATTCTCTCAGTGGAGCAGGGTTTCTCTTCCCCTCACTCTGACCAGGGCACCCCCCTAGGCAGGGATGATCCCAGAATGGGACTCTCTTCTGCCTGGCCAGCGCTTCCCCGTCATAGGACAGGCACCAGGTGTGAGCAGGGATCTGTTGCGAGCAGTTGCAGGACAGGCCGGTGGCCGTCTGTCTCGTCCCATTTACGGGGGTGGGGGCTGGAGCCCAGTGCCTCCCCCTGGTACCTGCGGGAGGGGAAACAGGCGCTGGCAAAGTTTGTCTCTATGGCCGGCTGCCAGGCAGCTCCCAGGCAGGGTAGCGAGTCTTGCTCGCCTTGCTCTAAGACTGTGCCTGTTCTCTGCTGTACTCAGGGCTGAGTGTACCCTCCCATTCCCCCCATGTTAGTTTGGGTGACAAGCCATGTCGAGTGTCCACATAGTAAACTCTACTGGGAGGTGAAGCAGAGATGCGATGGGGCATTGTTATACTGGGAGGCGTTAATAGGCGCCATCTACCATTTGTCAGTTGTCTGTGGATCAAACCTCTCCTGTGGCTTTTGCTAATCAAGTGGCAGGGACTCCATGTGCCCCCCATTTCCCCCCTTTGTTTTCTGCTTTCCCCCAGGATCAAGAAGGTCCTGGCCCTCGATACCTGCAATGCTCTCTGAGATTCTGGAATTGATTGGCTGCATGTTCAGTAGTTATCACATGACAGACAGACTGACAAAGAAATGCCATCAAGCTCGGCCAGTAAATCAGTGATCCTAAAACCTGTCTCAGATCATCACTGGGGTGCTGGGTGATCATCTCCCCGAGAAATATCAGCTCAACAACTGACAGTGAGTTGGGGGCAGGAAAAGGGGGGTGCTGCTATCTTACTGAAAGGAAAGTTGATGTTTTAGCCTTGTTTTTCCCACTTTGCCTCTCTTAGTCTTTATTCTAGCTTGAAGGAAATTTGTACATGCAAACCCCTCCCGCCGTTCCATTGCCAAAGGACGTAGGCAGGATGTACGTATTTCAAGGGCTTTGTGATGTAAATTAGCATTTCTAAATGATGTACGTTGTAGCAATAGCAAACCGCTATTCTTGTCCTGGTAAAGTCTTCATCTTGCATGTTTTCCTCTGGAGAATGCTCCCCTGTGGAATTGAGCTCTTCTGCATGTTTGAATTTACCAAGAATCTGACACCCACGTACTCCTGCTTTCAACCTAAATGTCAGTAATTCAGTTTCTGAAGAATTCCTAACTTAGGTGAAACTCAGGATGTCAGTACTGGAACACTGAACCTTTGAATTCAGCAGAGTGCGCTGATCTGTTGATTGCATAGCTTGCATGGTGTGAGAGCCGATGATGAGAACTGGGGAGGTGGGGAGGAAGAGCACCCACCCATGAGGAAGTATTTGGGGGAAGTTTTCTGTGTTCCACGGGACAGGCTAGATGATCACCATGTCTTTCCTGGCCTTGGAATCTGTGACTCTTTGAGCTATGGCCATCACTAAGAGCATATGTGGGTTTTCAGGAGAACACAATTGGTGGTGGGAAGCTAGGTTGCCATTTTAAGAGAGAGAGTGGCCTGCTGGTTAGAGCAGAGAACTGGGAGTAGGGTCGCTGGTTCTGTTCCCAGCTGTGTGTGTTCTTGGGCAGATCTCTCAGGGAGGGAGTTTTACATATGCCTGCTACTAACATCCTTCAGCACATTTGACCATCTCTCCTGGGCTTGTGTGCCTCAGTTTTCCCCCTTTGCAAAATGAAAAGAACGGTTACCATGTCAGGACCTGCTGAAGTGTAACTAATGATTCAATACGGATTCTAGATTGCTTTTAATTCCTGGGCTGATGATCATCAGGGCTAGATTCTGGGACCCTTCCATGCATTGAACAGTATCGTACAGCACAGGTGTTCTCTCGGGGGGTACCTGAACCACTCTGCGCGTGCCGGGGGCAATAGTGATTGTTCTGCACTGTCAGGTTCTGTTTCGTTACACAGTCCCTAGGCAGACTTGTTTTAAATGTTCGAGAGGGGGGAAGGACGTGATGTCTCCAGTAACTCTTACCAGTGTTTTCTTTGTTTTGCATTATTCTTTACTGTCTTGGTTTCTATCAGGCATGGATGGGAAGAAATGCAGCGTGTGGATGTTTTTACCTCTTGTCTTCACCCTGTTCACTTCAGCTGGACTATGGATAGTGTAAGTGACCTTCTGCTTGGGTTTTGGGGCACAGGCAAGGGGACTTGAGTTAATAATACATTCCCAAGTTAGAGATGTTAAGTAGCAAGTAAAAGATTAATCATGTACATGATACAATTTGTATCGCATGCACAATTAGTTGATAAGGGGCTGCTTCGGTGCCACAGTTTAAATGTAATAGGAGCCGGCTGTGCAGGCAGTCCAGCTCTTACACATTTAAACTGCAGAGCCGCAGCAGGAGTAGGTCCGGGACCCGGCGTGAGCTAGGACTTCTTCAGTCCCAGTTCATGCTGCGTCCTGACCTTTGTGGCTCTGCCTTTTGCTGCTGCGCCTCTGCCTCCACTGTCCTCCCTGCATCGCAGAGCTGGTGCTAGGGGGAGCCAGCTTTTAAGCTGGCTCCCCCCAGCACCGGCTCCTGCTTCCCCCTCAACCTCACCTCTGATACAGAGGCAGCTGGGAGGGGAATGTGGGTAATCGACTTGACTACTTGATAAGCCTGGGCTTATTGGGTAGTTGACTATTCGACTACTCTTTTACATCCCTATCCCAAATATTGCAAGGGAATGGACATTGTACTAGAGAGAGTTGCTCACTGACCCTCCCCCCCGAGGCAACTCCTGTACTGCTTATATTGGGCTGGATTGGCAGCTGGTGATTGGCTTTCAGCAAGAAGCAGCATGTAGCTGCATTGCCTACGGGCAGGGCAGCTCACGACTTGCAGAGACACATTTTGGTCCCTGCTTCCCCCTGGCTCTGTAGAGGAGCAAGCTGCCACCAGCCCTTTTCCTGGCACGACTTCCTTCTGCCTCTGTGTTGGCAAGTTGCAGGCAGCAGAGCCAAGGTTCCTCCCAGCCCTTTCCCTGGCCCATCCGCTTCTGCCTCATTCTCCCAGAGAGGCTTCTCTCCCCCCATACAGTGTGGTCTGCAATGCATTGGACACACTGAAGAGTAAGGGCACATTTTGTGACTCTGAATTCACCTGTACAGTTGCATGGGCCTGTTCACAACTGAGACCTTAGTGAAATAGTATTGAGAGTCATTATGTACCTTAACTTCTTGTTTTAAAATGTGGTTTAGCAGCTGGAAATGAGGAGAAGCAACCAGCTCTCCCCAGACCTGCAGCAATTCTGCACTGGTGAGGCCACATCTAGAGTACTGCATCCAGTTCTGGGCTCCCCACTACAGAAAGAATGTGGACGCATTGGAGAGGGTCCAGTGGAAGGCGACCAAACTGATTAGGGGGCTGGAGCACATGACCTACGAGGCTGAGGGATTTGGGCTTATTTAGTCTACAGAAGTGAAGAGTGAGGGAGGATTTGATAGCAGCCTTCAGCTTCCTGAAGGGAGGTTCCAAAGAGGATGGAGAAGGGCTGTTCACAGTAGTGAGGCATGGCAGAACAAGGAGCAATGGTCTCAATTACAGTGGGAGAGTTCTAGGTTGGATATTAAGAAAAACTATTTCCCTAGGAGGGTGGTGAAGCACTGGAATGGGTTACCTAGGGAGGTGGTGGAATCTCCATCCCTAGAGGTTTTTAATTCTCAGCTTGACAAAGCCCTGGCTAGGATGGTTTAGTTGAGGTTGGTCCTTCTTTGGGCCGGGGCTGGATTTGATGACCTCCTGAGGTCTCTTCCAGCCCTAGGATTCTATGAATTTGCTTTTGGCCACGGTTCAGGAGCCTTGCATTAATGATACTCCAACTAATGAGTATGTACATTATGGTTGCAGTTGTAACAGTAATTGCTGGATTTTGACCCCTGTCATGTCAACAGGGAATTAACCTTTTTTAATCCTGGCCCATGTCAGATGACTCAAGTCAGAAAATAAGGGTTAGTCTCTTAGCAACTCTCTCACATCTCACACTTGTATTACTGTAGCATGTGCCGATTATACATTGGTAAACGTCTCCAATAGAATTCTCTTTCCACTCAAGTCATTGACAATTCTCATTAATTTCAGTGGGGGACAGTATTTCATGCTGGATGTAAAAAAGAGAAAAGAACAGCGCTAGTTTTAAAGGTGGAAATGGTTTATGCAGTATACAGTAGAGAAGTGACCTCATTCGGTAGGGCAGGTGGACATTGTGAGAACTGTTGCCTCCAGGTAATCTTTAAATTGCAAGTGATTAGCACTGCAGAAATAAATAAGGCTAAATTGCAACTGTCCTATAATTAGATGGACTGGAATCTTAGTTATCTGGTTACAGTATCCACAATGGCTCTTCCTGTTTGCATTTCAATTGTATCGTATGATCTATGTGACCAAAAGGTACAAAACCTATCCCCAATGGTTTCTGCTAGACTGCTTCAATTCTTCTTCATATTAATAGCTCTCTGCTGCGGAAGCAGAAGACAAAGACTGAATAGCCATATTATCCTTTATTACAACAGCTTATCTTTGATATCAGTAGTGTCAGTGGTAGTAGCAAACAGTGTTGTGATCTGTGGTCAGAAATAATTACCTTCAGGAAAACAGGGGCTTTGATTAACGTTGCTAATCAAGGCCCCACTTTGAAGTAGCACTTCAGCACATGCTTAAATCTAAGTAAGTGTGACTGATTTCAATCCAATGTTAGCACATACTTAAAGTTAAACTGAGGCTTCAGAGCTTTCTTGAATATGAATGGATATTACACTCTTAAAAGTGCTTTCTTGAATTGGGCCCTAAACAAATTTATAAATGAAAAAACATGGTTGTCTGGGTATTGTATTTGCATTGTTTATAGTTTCTAAACTGCTTCTTTCTTCTTTTGGCAGATATTTTATAGCTGTGGAAGATAACAAAATTATCCCATTAAACCTGCCAGATGGGTAAGAGTTTATTGCTGGAGTTTGTTGTTGGTGATTGTTTTTTAAACGAATAACTTATAACAAAATTTTTTAGAGAGAGACAAAACAGCAAAATCTTTAATTCTGGCTTCTGTTGTGTGTTTTTTTTTTTGTCACCTAGGAAAGCTGGTTCCAAAAGCCCCCCTTACATAAGGTAACCAGATTCTCCCTCCCCTTTCTTCCCCAAGTATCATGATAAATGAGTGTTACTTACTTCTCTCTTTAGCTGTCTTAGTAGAGTTACAATGATACGCTTTATATTTTTGAAGTATTGCAGGTGATGCACCCCCTGCAAGCTGTGTATTTAGCCAAGTCATGAACATGGCAGCATTTCTAGGTAGGAATCGCATGGGGATTTTTTGTTGTTTCTTAATTCATGTTAAGTCATTGGAACATGAGTAAAATCCAGTAGATGTTGCTGTAAAAGCTGATTATTTTGTAACTATTCAGAAACAGAACAAAACTGGATACATGTCACCTTCATAACTTCCCATTTTATTCTCTTCTTTTATCATTTCACCTTAACCTTGAGTCTGCAAGACTGTGTGTTTTTGGTGCATGGAATGATATTTTTTTTGTTTACCGAGACTGTAAAATCCTGCATGGGATAGTGTAATTAATTGGTCGTTGCATTTGACAAAATGTTATTTTTGAGGGTTTTTTTAAATTCTATTAGTAAAAATATGAACGTTCACAACTTCCTTCTTATATGGGTAAAGCTTTTTACTAACACGTTAGATGGTTATAAAGCTTGAAAAAAAAAGTTATTGTTTTTGTCAATAAAACTTTGTTATACCTGAGATTCTGTAAGTATTTGCTCCTGAATCTGTGTAAGCAAATTAATCAAAATGATTATGCTGAATTAACATTTCATTGTTATTGGCAAAGACAGACTTAGTGACATTGCTGTGAATGTGGTGGAAATGCCACTCCTCATAATTAACGCAGAGCTGTGCACTTAAAACAGGGATGCGGCCTCTTTGTCCCCCACACAAAGTTCAGCGCATTCCCAAACCCAGGAAATTCAGGGTTGGGGTGGCACTCAAATGTGAATGTGTTAAGGGTAGAAAGGTACAGTCAGGGCATCCAAACAGCCTTAACTCTGCCCTGGAGTGACATAGTAAAGGCAAATGTGTGTGTGTGTTGGGGGGGATCTAATTACTTTAAAATCAGTTTAACGGCAAACACTGTAATGCATCATCATCATGGTGTGGTTTTTTTCGTGGTATCACTCCAAGGCAGAGTTAACGCCAAGAGTAAATTGCAACATCCAGCTTAACCATAGATCTGCTGTGTGACCTTAGGTAACTCACTTCACCTCCCTGTGCCTTTGTACTGATACCTCCTTTACAAGCCCCCTGATGGGGGTGGGGAAAGGGGGCAGTTGCCCTGGGACCTGGTTATTCAAAGAGGCCTGGGCAGAGGCTGCAGCAGTGATGGTGCCTGGAGCCACGAGCTGTTTAAATTGCTGCCGTAGTGCTCCATGCAGCAATTAGGGCTAGCTGAGGAGGCAGGGGGGCTGTTCGGTGCCCTCCAGGCAGCGCTGGGGAAGGGGGAGGGATCATGCTGTGTGATGCTGAGGACTGGCTGCCCTTGACCTCGCACCTTCCAAGAGCATGGATCTCCCTGCACTTGCCCAGAGGCATGGTGTGGCAAGCGGCTCACCTGCCCCTTCGTTAAATGCTTAGAGACCTGCTGATGAAGAGGCCTGTAGAACAGCTTGGTCGCATAATTACTGTGCCTGAAAGTACGGATATGTACAGTAAAATGGAGTGAAAGTTGAGAGTAGACTTTTGAAAGGAACTATCTCTTATAGACACTCTTATTTATGGCCAGAACCTCATCTAGTAGAAATCAGCCTGCTTCACTGTCCAGATGGAGCTGCACTAGTTGACACTGTCTGTGTGGTCCTTGCTCATAACATGTATATGATTGATTTTTCTCTCTCTCTCTCTCTCTCGCACACACACACAAAGCTAATTATGGTTCTATACACATCATTTCAATCTATGCTCTCAAAATCAAATATAACACTATATACTTTGGAATCATCATCTCAGATTCCAGTGTCTTAGTTAATGCACATCTTCCTGCTGCGCTACTGAAATTTAAAGCCCTACTCTCCTGCAGTCAGCTCTGTAGACTTTGCATTCTCACAAAGCCCCATTAAAGTCCCTAGGCTTCTGTGTGTGTGCAGGAGCCTACCTGTGTGCAGCCCTTTTTTTTTTTTAATCTGAGCTTTTATTATGTGCATGAAAATGAATGAAAGTTGTTTATGCAGTTGTGATGAAAGAAAAAAAGAACTAGATATTGAAGCTAAAACCTACTACTTTCCATCAGCATTTTCTCTCTCTAGTAATTAATCACCCATTATTACTATAGCTATGTAATCTCACCCAGAATAACTATAACTATGGAACCCCCAAGGCTGGAAATACAACCGATTTGTTATTAGATTAATGCCCATAAGCATATCAGGATAAAGCAGTTTGCTCTAATTAGCTCTGAGGCCATGTCTTCACTAAACGGAAGATCAATGCTGCCACAATCAATCTTCTGGAGTTTGATTTAGCGAGCCTTGTTAAGACTTGCTAAATTGGACTCAGAGTGAGCCCTTGCCAGCAGCTTCTGCAAGGAATAAGGGTGCCGAGGTCAGTGACCTTTTGTGTAGGATACTCTTTTAGTTTTCCTGCATAACTCCCTTTGGCATTATTAGGCATACCACATGCATAAAAGGGATTGCTCAATCTTAGAGGTAGGTAAAATTGTCATGCAATTTTTCATGGGAAGTTTTCATTCTTTGAAGAAGGCTGTTTTTCAATTAAAAATGTTGGGGCTGGATGCTCTATAGGTGGGTCCTCAGCACTTAGATCAACAAAATGATTTTGCTTTCTGAGCATTATAGTGCTATGTGGGTGTTCCACATCACACCTATGCAGCTCTTTGGTTCTAGAAGTAGGCAGGGAATGTTTTTCACATCCTTTAAGCACTTTTGAGATATTAGAGGTGGGGAGAATCTACCTTGAATAGGGCCTTTTTCTGCCTGGAAAAATTAAAATCCAGAAAACTTTTGTGACCTGAAAATCTGGAAAAAAAAATAGTTCGGGTTTCAACCATTTCGCTTCAATAATTTCATTTGTGATTACAACTATTTTTTTAAAATAATGGATATAATCTTACATTTCAAAGCGAAAAGTCAAAACAAAACTGGAATTTCTAATTTAAATACTTGAAAACTAAATATTTGAACAACTTAATTTTTCAACTAAAAAATAAAAAAGTTTATAAAAAAACAACCCTTTCCTGAAAACAGTTTTTGTTTGGATGAATCAGAATTTTCTAATGAAAAAAATTTAAGAAGAAAATTCCTAATCAGCTCTGGTTAGTTTTGATGTTTTTAGTTAACTACTAAAATATTTTCCCTTTTTCAGATCATACCTATTTCTGCTAATCCTTATTTTCATTCCTGTGCCCCAAAAACTCTCTCACGATTCTAAGAAATAATTAATGAGATTGGATTTTACTAGTTTTAGCTCAGAGACCCCACAAAGTTCATTGCTGTTTTATGATCGTTCATCTGGCATAGTACCATCTGGTATATGCAAGAGTAATTAACATCCATCCTCCGCAAAGGATACCATCTTTCCATTTTGATATGGAGAAGGAACATTTTTGTTGCTGAGAACACTGCTGTTTTTCCTGTGTTCCTTTGCTGCCTTGTTTCTGAATACTCTTTGTCACTGATTAAAAACAATCAATTTCCTACATTTTCAAAAGTGACTAGTGATTTTGGGGGTGCTTTAATTGTTGAGTGTCTAATTTGTAGAGGAGGAAGGGGGTAATTGACTGGGCCCCAAGTGAGTTACAAGGACTCAGGGGGCCTCTGGCCATCAGCAGAACAGCTAGGCTAAGGCAGGCTTCCTGTCTACCCTCACTCTGCACTGCTCCCGGAAGCGGCCAGCACATCCCTGTGGGATGGAGAGTGGAGGAGTGGGGGGGGAGGGTGTCTCTGCATGCCACTACCCACAGGAACTGAGTCCAATGGGAGCTGTGGGGGCAGTGCCTGTGGGCAGCAGAATGCAGAGACTCTCCCCCACCTTGCCTGGCAGAGACTTCCCTAGGAGCTGCTGCCAGAAGAATGTGTCTGTTGCTTTGGGTGCAGCCTGAGGTAAACACTACCTTCCTGCAACCCGACCCGGTGTCCCAGCCCAGAGTGCGTGCCTTACACTGCACATCCAGACTCCCTCCCAGAACCTGACCCTCTCCTGCACCCAACTGCCTGCCCTGGCCTGCTGAAAGTATGTATCTGAGTGGCGGGAGCCAGCAACAGAGGGAGGAGGGATGGAGAGAGCAGGGGCAGAGCCTTGGAGAAGGAGCAGGGCAGGAGTCTTTAGATTTGCCCGGGTCTTTAGATTTGCACAGACAGTTGGCAACCTATGGGCATGAGAGTCTATGGGTTAAGTTTAAAGGAGCAAACAACAGCAGTGATGTTGTGGTTGGTGTCCGCTACGGGCCAGCGAATCAGGTGGATGAGGTAGACGAGGCTTTCTACGGACAACTGAGAGAAGTTTCCAGATCGCAGGCCCTGGTTCTCAAGGAGGACTTTAATCACCCTGACATCTGTTTGGAAACCAATACGGCAGTACACAGGCAATCCAGGAAGCTTCTGGAGAATGTTGGGGATAACTTCTTGACACAAGTGCTGAAGGATCCGACCAGGGGCCGTGCGCAGCTTGACCTTCTGCTCACAAAGAGGGAGGAACTAATAGGGGAAGAAGAGGTGGGTGACAACCTGGGAAGCAGCGATCATGAGATGGTAGATTTCAGGATCCTGACTAAAGAAAGAAAAGAGAGTAGTAAAATACACACCTTGAACTTCAAAAAAGCAGATTTTGACTCCCTCAGAGATCTGAAGGGCAGAATCCCCTGGGATACTAACATGAAGGGGAAAGGAGTCCAGGACAACTGGCAGTATTTTAAAGAAGCCTTATTGAAGGCACAGAAAGAAACCATCCCGACGCGTAGCAAGAGAGGTAAACATGGTAGGAGACCCTATTGGCTTACAGGGGAAATCCTTGCTGAACTTAAGCACAAAAAGGAAGTTTACAAAAAGTAACTTGGACAAATGACCAGGGAGGAGTTTAAAGGTATAGCTCGAGAATGCCGGGGGGTTATCAGGAAGGCGAAAGCACAAATGGAATTGCGACTGGCTAAGGATGTGAAGGATAACAAGAAAGGTTTCTACAGGCATGTTAACAAGAAGAAGGTGATCAGAGAGGGTGTGCGGCCCCTACTGGATGAAGGAGGTAACCTAGTGACAGATGATGTGGGGAAAGCTGAAGTACTCAATGCTTTCTTTGCCTCTGTATTCACGGACAAGGTCGGCTCCTGGACTTCTGCGCTAAGTGAAGCAAGATGGGATGAAGATCGACAGCCCGTGGTGGGTAAAGAACAGGTTAGGAACTATTTAGAAAAGCTTAAACGTACACAAATCCATGGGTCCAGACTTAATGCATCCGAGGGTACTGAGGGAGTTGGCAAATATCATTGAGGAGCCTTTGGCCATTATCTTTGAAAAGTCGTGGAGATCGGGAGAAATCCCGGATGATTGGAAAAAGGCAAATGTAGTGCCCATTTTAAAAAAAGGCAAGAAGGATGATCCAGGGACCTATAGGCCGGTCAGTCTTACCTCGGTTCCTAGAAAAATCATGGAAGGGATCCTTAAGGAATCCATTCTGAGACACTTGGAAGAGAGGAAAGTGATTAGGAATAGTCAAGCATGGATTCACAAAGGGCAAGTCGTGCCTGACCAATCTGATTAGCTTCTATGATGAGGTAACTGGCTCTGTGGACGTGGGAAAGTCAGTGGATGTGATATACCTTGACTTTAGCAAGGCTTTTGATATGGTCTCCGACAAGTTACGGGAATGTGGATTGGATAAATGGACAGTAAGATGGATAGAAAGATGGCTAGAAGGCCGGGCCCAGCGGGTAGTGATCAACGGCTCGATGTCAGGATGGCGGTCGGTTTCTAGCGGAGTGCCCCAAGGTTCGGTTTTAGGACCAGTTTTGTTCAATATCTTTATTAATGACCTGGATGAGGGGATGGATTGCATCTTCAGCAAGTTTGCAGATGACACTAAGCCAGAGGGAGAGGTAGATACGCTTGAGGGCAGAGATAGGGTCCAGAGTGACATAGACAAATTGGAGGATTGGGCCACAAGAAATCTGATGAGGTTCAACAAGGACAAGTGCAGAGTCCTGCACTTGGGACGGAAGAATCCCAAGCATGGTTACAAGCTGGGGACCAACCAGTTAAGTAGTAGTTCTGCAGAAAAGGACCTGGGGGTTACAGTGGATGAGAAGCTGGATATGGTGCCCTTGTAGCCAAGAAGGCTAATGGCATATTGGGCTGCATTAGGAGGAGCAATGCCAGCAGATCCAGAGATGTCATTATTCCCCTTTATTCGGCTCTGGTGAGGCCACATCTGGAGTATTGTGTCCAGTTCTGGGCCCCCCACTACAAAAAGGATGTGGACGCATTGGAGAGGGTCCAGCGGAGGGCAACTAAAATGATTAGGGGGCTGGAGCATTTGACTTATGAGGAGAGGCTGAGGGAGTTGGGTCTGTTTAGTCTGCAGAAGCGAAGAGTGAGGGGAGATTTGATAGCAGCCTTCAACTTCCTGAAGGGAGGTTCCAAAGAGGATGGAGAGAGGCTGTTCTCAGTAGTGACAGATGGCAGAACAAGTTGCAATGGTCTCAAGTTGTGGTGGGAGAGGTCCAGGTTGGATATTAGGAAAAACTATTTCACTAGGAGGGTGGTGAAGCACTGGAATGGGTTACCTAGGGAAGTAGTGGAGTCTCCATTCCTAGAGGTGTTTAAGTCTCAGCTTGACAAAGCCCTGGCCGGGTTGATTTAGTTGGGATTGGTCCTGTCTAGAGCAGGGGGCTGGACTTGATGACCTTCTGAGGTCTCTTCCAGCTCTATGGTTCTATGATTCTATGTGGAAGTCCTGGCTGTGTCTGAGGAGCGCACTCAGCAGTGCAGCTGGCAGCTGCAGCACTGTCCAATGTGCAGGCACAACTTTTGTGTGCAGGGGGGCCCACTGATTGTTCTGCCCTGAGGCCTAGAATTGCTGCTGGTGGGCCTGCTAATTTTGAGGCAAAATTTTACAGGGCCCTAATTTTCAGAAG
This sequence comes from Pelodiscus sinensis, assembly GCF_052426305.1. NCBI lineage: Eukaryota > Metazoa > Chordata > Testudines > Trionychidae > Pelodiscus > Pelodiscus sinensis. The sequence goes on from NC_143055.1 coordinate 125,188,734, forward strand.
GTACCGAGTGTCCATCGTTGAATATCTGGCACCTTCCAAGTGTTTTCATTGACATCCAAAAACAGAGGAACCCAAAAATCACTGGTCCTACAGGCCCAGTAGATCTTGTTAGTTTGCATCACATAGTTACTGCACAATTTGTCTTCCATTAAAATCGGTGGCAGAATCTTAAGAGGACCAGTGTGTGTACTGAAATTAAAATCCTACGATTCCTTCCCTTTTACACTGACCGATTCAGGTGGTGATAATAATAGAACATCTCTTTCTATATATATGCAAAAAATGTACTGCAGGATGACGTCACTCTGCATTGCCCTGCCCCCCAACCTGGGCAGAGTCAGAAGGGGAAGTAGCAGCCACGGCTTGGGCCTCCCCTGCGGCCCCTCTTTGGCGGGTGCTCTGGGATACACACTGGCCCCTGGCTTCCCTGCAGGCGGGTCTGGGGCCCCGGTGGGAAGCAGCTCCAGCTCCCCACTCTGCTGCTTGCTGCCGGGCTCTGGCTCCTGCAGCCCAGCTGCCGCCTAGCCCAGTTCCTGAGTCCCACTGGCGGCTGGGGGCAGAGAGCCGTGGCCTCGGCCTGGCCCTCCCAGGCAGATGGGGGAGATGGGGCTGCCTCAGTGGCTGGAGGGGGTTGACAAGCAGTAAAGTGGGGCACTTGCCAGAGGCACTTAGGCTGGAGCAGAGTCCCTCTACCGCCTCCTTTCCAGCCAGACTGCCCTCACTCGCGGGCCCGCCCGCTCACCATGCCTGTAGCTCCGCTGCTGGGCTCCTCCGCTCCAGGCCCACTGCCCGCCTCAGCCTCGCCCGCCTGGCCACTGTTGCTAGTGCCGAGCTGCTTGACCTCTAGCCTCTGCATGGGGATGGGAGCTTGGCTCTCCCTCTGCACAGGCGCTTAGCTGGTGGCCAGGCAAACTCATCACAGGGTTGGGGGGTGAGTCAGCAGCCGGGAGGGGAGAAGGATGGAAGAGCCGGGCCTGGGGCAGACTCAGTGGTGGGGGGTAGGCGACCGTAGTGAGCAGAGGGCACAGCTCCCTAGTTTATATGATCTTTTATGAGCTAGGATTCTCCCTCTCTCTTATACTCTGACAGTAACGAAGCAACAGCACATGAGAGGCGGTTCATTTCAGGTACAATAGTACTGTCTTGGGGTGCCTTGCGAAGAGGAAGGTTGTGTAATTTAAGTGCCTCTATAGTGGGTGATGCCGTCCTCAAAAATAAACTGACTGTCATGTTATGTTGGAGCTATCAACAGAAAGGGTAAATAACTAAGGCTGTGTCTAGACTGCAGGGTTTTTCGAAAAAACTTCACCTGTGTCTAGACGACAACCGCGTTCTTTCGAAATTAAATCGAAAGAACGCGGCTTTTCTTTCGATGGCGGTACTCATTTCACGAGGAAGAACGCCTTTTTTCGAAAGTGTTCTTTCGAAAAAAGGCGTTCTTGAATGCCAACAGGGCTTTTTCAAAACAGCATCCAGACTGCCTGGGTGCTCTCTTTCGAAAAAGTGGCTCACTTTTTCGAAAGAAGAGGTTGCAGTCTAGATGCTCTCTTTTGAAAGAGGCTTGTAGTCTAGACATACCCTAAGATGAAAAGGTCGTGCCTATGCATTGGCTGAGGCTAGTATTTTGCCCAGGGTGAAACTCAATAGAGCCACAGTAAAGAGTACATTTTCTCTGCATCGAGTCAAAGAGATCCAATGGAACCCCCCTTTCGGAATAATACCTGGTAAATGATTAATCGGCTGCTGATGTGCTGGTTGGTAAACAGTGCTTCCTGCTGCATCATTTATCTTTTAATGTATTACTTGGGCAACATGCTGAATTGAAATCCCTGGAAGCTCTTCATTTTATGTCTGATCCTGATCCAATTGAAGTGCATGGGGGAAATCTCATTAATTTCAATGGCTTAAGACCAACACCTGTCTGTTAGGAGCAGGTGCAGCATGAGCATCATCAATGCCATCATCCCAACGCTGCCCTACCCCTGTGTCTCAGCCACGACCTGTAAGTACCTGTAAGGACTGCATAGGGGTGAGAGTGGCGCTGGTGCGCAACAGTGCTGAGAAAATGGTCACTTTTTGGTTTGGGGGCCAAACTGAAAAATCAGTTAATTTTGAACCACAACTTCATGTTTTTTAGTTTCTCTCACCCAAATGAACAAAATCTAAATTTTTTGTTCAGATGGATCAACATTTTCGAAATGAACCCATCCCGGTTTTTTTCCACAAAAAAAGTCAATTTTTTTTATGTGGCTGGAACTGTTTGCCAGCTTGGGACCTGAATTCATGAACAGATTAAGTAGCTGAGTTCTAATTCTGGGCCCCTCCTCTGTTCTTATTCTCTCTGCAGCGAGACCACTAGCAAAACTTCACCTGTGAGACGGACAGTGTTTCACAAGAGCTGGACTGAGATCAGCAGTTCATTTTACATGACTGTCCATCAGGTGGTTATTGCTTTTAGTTCCTACTGATCAGGTTTGGTTTTCAGCCTGAGGCCTGGAGGTGCAGGACTCTCTCTTGTCATCAGGCTAATATAACAAATCTGACCTATTTTTTAAAAAAATCAGTGCTGAATGAACCAAACTAAATCAGTGGAATCTACTTATGAAAGAAGCTTGGAGCGGATGAAAAAGGACTTACACTCCACATAAACCCTCAAAACAGGTCGTAAGGGGGACCAGAAGACACAGTCTGGGCCCTTTGCACTGGAGTAATTTAATTCTTGAGAATGACATTGATGTTATTGAGCCGTATATGAAACGTGGGGTTGGCTACCTAACGTGCCTTTTGCTATGGACGAGGACTTTGTTTTTAGTGGACAGGTGTCCAAAATTACAGACGGTGCTTGTCATGATTATGAGGGTTAGCCAGCAGCCTGGGGATTAAGGGGTTAACTACACCTAGCCAGGTGGAGTGACCAATAGGAATGTAGATGGGACTTTTCAAACTGGGATAAAGGAATTTGGGTTTTTTTTCTTTTCTCCCTTTTGTCTCTCTGAGAGAGTTCTCTGCAGCTACAGAGAGGGACAAGCATGTCTCTCTCTCTCCAAGACACCATTCTTCATTTTCTGTAAGTAGAGTAAAGTTTAGGTAGTTTCGTTAGGTTTTATTGTTTTATGGATTGGGTATGGGATCTGAGATCTGGCACTGCTTAAAAGATGTTTTGGCTTTTCTTTGTAACTAAGTTCTAGGCCCATGGAGTTTCTCCATGAGTATATTTTGTTACCTCCCTATCTAGTCATTATGTTTGCAAGAGGAATATTGTTGTAATAATAAAAGTTCTTTCTTTTCTTTTTATTAACCTGGCAGTGGTGGCCTTGATTTTTATTTTAGGGGTAAGATTTCCCAAATGATCTTTCCCCTGATTTCTTTATCAACATTTGGGTGGTGGCAGCGGAAGTTTTATTCCCAAGATCTAGGTTTTTAAGATTTTGGGGGGAGTTTGATACCAAAGCCTGGTAGATAAGGCTTTGGGGTACACTTGCTGGCCCCCACTTCTGCATTTATCATGCCAGAGTGGGGAAGGAGCCATGACAGTGCTATTGCCTATCTGTAATGAAAGGCACGGTGGAACGTCCAGAAGCACTTAGCACTGGCCTACCTCTGTCTCCTTTGGGAAACCCCACCCCAGAGGTGTGTGCTGTGTATGTTTATAACTGCGCGTCCGGTGTTCTCTTTCCTTTTTCAGCGCTTGTCGTTGCTGTTCTCCGCTTTATACAGCTGAAGCCAAAGGTGCTGAACCCCTGGCTGAACATCAGCGGACTGATTGCGTTATGCTTGGCCTCGTTCGGAATGACCTTACTGGGCAACTTTCAGGTACCCCACTCCCATTTCCAGCTTATTGGCAACTAACGTGTCATTTACCAACTCCATGTCATGATGGCCGCATCCATTATCTTGGTAAAACTGCGCTGGCAGACCTACCTGCTGTAAGCACAGATCTCTCTGCTCTTTGGAGCTGCCTATGGCAGTACGGCTGCTAGCACGGCTATCCATGCTCTCAGCTCCTCAAAGGGCCCCTGCCTATTGCCTTTTACATTGCTTCCCTGGTGGCAGAGGGGAGGCTGCAACTGCCACAAATAGCACTGATGGTTCCTGTTAATTTAAAAGTTTAAGTTAAAGCCCAAGAGAAATAACCCTCTATTCCCAGGCAGGATTTGAATCTGTGTCACCTAGTGTTCCATTTTCTGGCACTCCATAGCAACTGGGAATCTACCTCACCTGGGGGCAAGTGTCAGGCTTGACAGACGTGTGCCTAAGTGGGAGGACGGCGCTGGGGGATGGCCAGCCCTGGGAGCTTGCACGCACATATGTGCCAAACAGGGATGCCACACACAGCTGCCATAAGGATAGTTGCTGTCTGTGATTAGAGTGTATCAGTGTGTTACTTCTTGTATATGCTTAGACAGGCCACAAGAGGGACTTTATAAACACGCAAGACATTTCTTGCTGTGAGCCATTGTCCTGGCTGTCGTTCTTGCAATTCACAAGCTGTTCTGCGTGTGTTACAAATGAACTGTCAGCCGTCATTTTGAGACACCACAAACTTGCTCTAAAATGGGGCATGTGTCCACTGTACTGGTGTGTCTGCTTGTCTCTTGGGTGCAAATGAAATCTTAGGGGGAGGATTTTCCCAAGTATTTAAAGTAGTGGAGGTTGTGTTTCTAAATCCCCTCTGTGTCTTGGAAAATCTCCTCCTACTGGATTGCTAACTATGCAACTCTGATGGGTAACTGCTGTGCAGGGATGAGAAATCAAGCAGGGCCAATTCTCTGCAGCCATAGCTGTACAGAAATCAGCGAATTCATGGCAGCAGAGAATTTGGCTCATTATCTGTACCAAATTGGAAAAATACATAGGTTTTCTTAAAAATCTGTTGGCAGTAATCACGTGGTTGACTTTTTATTAAGGATGAACCAGTCAGATACTTTAGGCTAGATTCAACTGGCGTTCACCAGTTCCATGTAACTTCATTGCCGTAAGTGCCCATTCCCTGTGTAGCAGCTTGCGGCCATGGCTTTGCTTGGGAACCTCCAAGTTGTAAGAGCTAGCCCGATGCTTGTCCAGCTGTATAAAGGGGAAGCAGCGAGAGGCTGGGGTCAGCTTTAAGAAACTGGATCTTAAAGTTTTCCTTTATTTTCTGTATTTTACTCTTGAGTGAAGGTTGGTTCTTCTTTGAGTGCTTGCTCACGTCCATTCAACATAGGGGAGTGTGCACCAGTGCCGGAGGGTTTTTCCTTGAGCAGTATCCGAGGACCGTCTGTAGCATTCCCTGGAGTAGGGTGCACATGCTGCACTGGATAACATGCTGCCAGGCTCCCTCCACCCTCAGTTCCTTCTTGCCACCAGCAAGGGTGCTTGCAACTTCAGAGCTGCAGTTTTTGCTGTCATGTCTTCTTTATCTCAGCTAGCTAATTGTCTGTAAATTGGAAAATCCTAAAAAACAACAAAGTTAACTGCTGTAGTTTAGAACGGTTTTAGGTCCCTTAGGGACTGAGCGTCCGTGTTCACACACAACGCTGGCCCAGCATCCACTGGCCACAGGTTTTCTGCAGGAAAGTCTCTTGTGTGGTTTCTGCAGCATTCTCACTGGAGAGCTAGTGGGCAGGATAGTGCTTTGCTTGCTCCTCTTCCCTTTGGGAAGAAATTCTGCTTGTGCATAAGCGAGGCTCTAAACAGCTGACCTTCCATACGCTTACACTGTTTCATGCTGCAACTGGGTAGGAAGGCAGCATTGGCTTTGTCTTACCCATTAACAACTCTTCTTTGATACTACACCCTCCGTCCCCCTTCCCAAAACTAGGATCACACGGAGGATTTTCATAGATTTTTTTTTCTTTGGGAGGTATCAGAGCAATCATTCATAAGTTCTTTTGTCTTTGTAGCTCTCCAGTGACGAAGAAATCCATAATGTCGGCACCTCCCTGACGTTTGGTTTTGGGACCCTCGCCTGCTGGATTCAGGCTGCCTTGACACTCAAAATAAACCTAAAGAATGAAGGAAGAAAAGCTGGGATTCCGCGAGTCCTCTTGTCAGCTGCTATAACCCTGTGCGTGGTCCTTTGTATCCTTTTTCCTTGCTTGCTGCACCTGCAGGTACCTAGAATAACACATCTGCATATCACGGAAGGAGGGGAGTTAGAAGGTAATGTGTAACACAGACCCACTTTCCCCCTTCGTAGTATTATCCATCCTAGTGCTCAAAATGTTTTCGGGCATTAATGAAGTGAGCCTTACGTTCCTCCCCTTCCCACCAGGGTAGGTTAATATTGTTTTCCTTCTGAGGGTACTGTGACTTGGAGAGATTGTGACTTGTCCTAGATCATTTGTACAGGAGCACTGTGTGGCAGGCCAAGGAACAGAACCACTGTCACCCGTGGGCCTGTCCTGTGCCCACCCCACAAATCTGTCCTCCCTCATCACTTGGGTTTGAATAAACAAGGAGTGATAAAGTTACTCCATTAGTCTGATTTTCACTTCTTCCACTGAGCCTGGCCTGCCCTCTAGTAGGGCCTAGTAGTGGCCTCTGCAGTTGGCAGATTCTGACATCTGTGTCAGTTGTGGCAGAAACTATACATGCAAAGCCCACCTCACCTAGTGGGCTTAATTCTGTCACCTGTTTGTGCCAATTGCAGGTGTGGGTGAGAGTGCTGGGAGTGCTCACCTGGGTGTTTGTGCACCCTTTGTGAAAATCAGGCCCGGGGGAGATGTGCGAGCTATTTCCAGGTCTGCCCACACCTTCTGTGTGACCAGAGCGGGTCACTGAATTACTCTCTGACTTCCCATCTGTTGGAAGGAGGAGAACAATGCTTATCCCCCCACTGAGACCTCGGTCTGGATGATAGTATAGAAATGCTAAATACTGTTGTTGTTAATGGATGTTAATAACCGTTATTAATCTATACGTTCATCTGCCTGGGCTCATCGATTAATGTTCACGGTTAAACACAGACTCCTGGTGCCCACGGGGAGCTGGCTTAAAAACCGACAGCCTGCACGCACTGGCTTTCAGAGAGCTGTCTGCTGCTTAGCATGTAACCGCTGGAATTTTCAGCAGTTACACAGTTAGGGTGTGTCTAGACTACAGGGTTTTGTCGACAAAAGTGGACTTTTGTCGACAAAACTATACCTGCATCCACACTGCCTTTGAGTTATGTCGACATAACATCGACAAAACTCAGCAGTTTTGTCGATGTATGTAAACCTCATTGTAAGAGGAATAACGCCTTTTATCGACAGAGTTCTGTCGATAGAAGGCATTATTGCATCTACACTGTCTGTTGCGTCCACACTGTTATGTTGACAAAGCGGCTTGCTTTGTCGACAGAACTGGATGTAGTCTAGACCAGTGGTCCCCAACCTTTTTAGGTTGTCGGGCGCCAGGGGGCGTGGCCGTTTGCCCGCCGGGCGCCCGGGGGGCGGGCCCCCCCCTGCCGCGCGCCCGGGGGCGGGGCCCCCTCCAAGGGCTGCGCGCCCGGAGCCGGCACTCCCCCCCCCCCCCCCTGCCGAGTGCCGCGCGCCCGGGGCCGGCGCTCCTCCCCTCCCCCACCGAGGGCTGTGTGCCCGGGGCCGGCGCTCCCCCCCGCCGAGTGCCGCGCGCCCGGCGCTCCCCCCGCCATGCGCGCTCCCCCCGCCATGCGCGCTCCCCCTGCAAGCGCCCGTGCGCCTTGTACCCGGGGCCAGGCCAGCCCCGAGCACCTGGCGGGCGCATTGAAATGCACCGTGTTGGGGACCACGGGTCTAGACGCTCTTTATCGACAGAAGCTTTGTCGACAGTATCTATTGACAAATCTTCTGTTGACAAAACCCTGTAGTCTAGACGTACCCTTACTTAATTACACACATTTTAACATCCCTAGCTTAAATGCTGTCCCGAAGAAGGGATGCTTCTTGAATTTGCAGCCTTGGTGCTTTTTGGCCTGACCCTATCTGCTAAAGTCCCCTTGACTTTTGGGGCTTTCCGTTTAGGATTAGGGTATTTTCACCAGTGATCATTTGGCCTCCCTTTTTGCATCCGTTCTTCCTGCTCTGCTTATTCTGTTACCTATTTTAGTTTTTGTTGTAATTCTTGTTGGCAGAACGATTGTTCCTCTTTGCGCCACAGTCCCAGCTCTGTTTTAACTTAATTTCAGCATCAGATACAATGTGCCTATCACAGCGTAGAACTGTTATTTCTCTCTTACTACAGTAGTGAACATAACAAGAGACAATTGCCTTTTGTCCTCCTCACATTTCTATTATGAAACCAAGGCAAGAAAAGCTGTTACATCTGAAAGTCTTGGATAGGTCTTTTTTCCCCAACTTGTTTAAATTCCCATCATTCACTGTGATTGTCAGCAATGCATTTAAAATTACTTGTCTATCTTTTCAAAGGTTATTATAATATAGAAGAGTATCTAAATCCCAAGAAATAAAGCAGTATGACTAAATTGCTCTTATACAATTGGCCATATATAGCAACTCTTTTGAATCATAGAATCATAGAACCATAGAGCTGGAAGAGACCTCAGAAGGTCATCAAGTCCAGCCCCCTGCTCTAGGCAGGACCAATCCCAACTAAATCAACCCGGCCAGGGCCTTGTCAAGCCGAGACTTCAACACCTCTAGGGATGGAGACTCCACTACTTCCCTAGGTAACCCATTCCAGTGCTTCACCACCCTCCTACTGAAATAGTTTTTCCTAATACTATTAGGAAAGGCAAATAGGATGCTAGGAATTATTAAGAAAGGGATAGAAAGTAAGTCCCAGAATATCTTACTGCCCCTGTATAAAACTATGGTACGCCCACATCTTGAATACTGTGTACAAATATGGTCTCCTCACCTCAAAAAAGACATTTTGGCCTTGGAAGGACAACTAAAATGATTAGGGGTTTGGAACGGGTCCCATATGAGGAGAGGTTAAAGCAACTGGGACTTTTCAGTTTAGAAAAGAGGAGACTGAGGGGGGATATGATAGAGGTATATAAAATCATGAGTAGTGTGGAGAGGCCGTTAAAGAAAAGTTATTTATTAGTTCCCTAAATAGAAGAACTAGAGGACACCAAATAAAATTAATGGGTAGTAGGTTTAAAACTAATAAAAGGAAGTTCTTCTTCACACAGCGTGTAGTCAACCTGTGGAACTTCTTGCCAGAGGAGGCTGTGAAGGCTAGGACTATAATAGAGTTTAAAGAGAAGCTAGATAATTTCATGGAGGTTAGGTCCATTAAAGGCTATTAGCCAGGGGATAAAATGGTGTCCTTGGCCTCTGTTTGTCAGAGGCTGGAGAGGGATGGCAGGAGACAAATCGCTTGATCGTTGTCTTCGGTCCACCCTCTCTGGGGCACCTGGTGCTGGCCTCTGTCAGCAGACAGGATAATGGGCTAGATGGACCTTTGGTCTGACCCAGTATGGCCGTTCTTATGTAATATCCAACCTGGACCTCTCCCTCCACAACTTGAGACCATTGCTCCTTGTTCTGCCATCTGTCACTACTGAGAACAGCCTTTCTCCAGCCTCTTTGGAACCTCCCTTCAGGAAGTTGAAGGCTGCTATCAAATCCCCCCACTCTTCGCTTCTGCAGACTGAACAAACCCAACTCCCTCAGTCTCTCCTCATAGGTCATATGCTCCAGCCCCCTAATCATTTTGGTTGCCCTCCGCTGGACCCTCTCCAATGTGTCCACATCCTTTTTGTAGTGGGGGGCCCAGAACTGGACACAATACTCCAGATGTGGCTTCACCAGAGCCGAATAAAGGGGAATAATGACCTCTCTGGATCTGCTTAATACTCCTCTTAATGCAGCCCAATATGCCATTAGCCTTCTTGGCTACAAGGGCACCATATCCAGCTTCTCATCCACTGTAACCCCCAGGTCCTTTTCTGCAGAACTACTACTTAACTGGTTGGTGCCCAGTTTATAACAATGCTTGGGATTCTTCCGTCCCAAGTGCAGGACTCTGCACTTGTCCTTGTTGAACCTCAGATTTCTTGTGGCCCAATCCGCCAATTTGTCTAAGTCACTCTGGACCCTATCTCTGCCCTCAGGCGTATCTACATCTCCCTCTAACTTAGTATCATCTGCAAACTTGCTGAGGGTGCAATCCATCCCCTCATCCAGATCATTAATAAAGATATTGAACAAAACCGGTCCTAGAACCGAACCTTGGGGCACTCTGCTAGAAACCATGCGCCATCCTGACACCGAGCCGTTGATCACTACCCGCTGGGCTCGGCCTTCTAGCCCACTTTCTATCCATCTTACCGTCTGTTTATCCAATCCACATTCCCTTAACTTGCTGGCAAGAATATTGTGGGAGACCGTATCAAAAGCCTTACTAAAGTCAAGGTATATCACATCCACTGATATGTCTCATTCCTAGGACTACGCATCCCATGCATTCCTTTTTTCATGCTTAAGTTCACCAAGGATTTCCCCCGTAAACCAATCCGGTCTCCTACCATGTTTGCCTCTCTTGCTACATGTCAGGATGGTTTCTTTCTGTGCCTTCAATAAGGCTTCTTTAAAATTCTGCCAGTGGTCCTGGACTCCTTTCCCCTTCATGTTAGCATCCCAGGACGGTCTGCCCTCAAATCTCTGAGGGAGTCAAAATCATCTTTTTTGAAGTCCAAGGTGTGTATTTTACTACTCTCTTTTCTTTCTTTAGTCAGGATCCTAAAATCTATCATCTCATGTTCACTGCTTCTCAGGTTGTCACCCACCTCTACTTCCCCTATTAGTTCCTCCCTCTTTGTGAGCAGAAGGTCAAGCTGCGCATGGCCCCTGGTCAGATCCTTCAGCACTTGTGACAAGAAGTTATCCCCAACATTCTCCAGAAACTTCCTGGATTGCCTGTGTACTGCTGTATAGGTTTCCCAACAGATGTCAGGGTGATTAAAGTCCCCCTTGAGAATCAGGGCCTGCGATCTGGAAGCTTCTCTCAGTTGTCTGAAGAAAGCCTCATCTACATCATCCACCTGATTCAGTGGCCTGTAGCAAACACCAACCACAACATCACTGCTGTTGTTTGCTCCTTTAAACTTAAGCCATAGACTCTCAACAGGTTTTTCTTCCTCTTTATACTGGAGTTCAGAGCAATCATAGTGCTCTCTTACATATAGTGCAACTCCTCTTCCTTTCCTCCCCTGCCTGTTCTTCCTGAACAGTCTATACCCTTCCATGACAGCGCTCCAGTCATGTGAGTCATCCCATCAAGTCTCCGTTATCCCAATTAAATCATATTTCTTCAGTGGGCCAGGGCCTCCATTTGTTCCTGTTTGTTGCCCAGGCTTCTCGCATTAGTGTACAAACACCTCAGATAGCCAGTTGATCGCCCTATCTTCTCCATTTGAATCAGGGGTCCACCTTTCTTGCTTGTTCCTCTTTGCATTTCTTTCTGGTATCCAACTTTCCCACTCCCCTCAGGGTTGTGCTCACTGTCCCCTGACGAACCTAGTTTAAAGCCCTCCTCACTAGGTTTGCAAGCCTGCCTGCAAAGATTCTCCTTCCTCTCTTGGTTAGGTGGATCCTGTCTCTTCCCAACAACCCTTGAGCCCGGAACAGAGTCCCATGGTCAAAGAAACCAAAGCCCTCTCTGCGACACCACCTGCGCAATCACTCATTGACTTCCTCAATTCGACGATCCCTGCTCACTCCTTTCCCTTCAACAGGAAGGATGGACGAGAACACCACTTGCGCTCCGAATTCTTGGATCCTTCTTCCCAGCGCTACATAATCCGCAGTAACCCGCTCAAGGTTGTTCTTGGCCGTATCATTAGTTCCCACGTAGAGAAGCAGGAAGGGGTAGTGATCCGAAGGTTTGACCAGTTTGATAAGCCTCTCAGTCATATCCTGAATGCGAGCTCCCGGTAAGCAGCACACCTCTTGAGATTCCAGGTCCGGACGGCAGAAGGATGGCTCAGTTTCTCTTAGGAGGGAGTCCCTAACCACCACCACCCGTCGTTTTCCTTTGGGGATGGTGGCCGTGGAACCCCCATCCCTAGGACTACGCATCCCATGCTTTCCAATAGATGGTGTTCCCTTCCATTTTCTTCCTTGTGAGGACCCATCCAAACCATTCAACACTGCTGAGCCCGCGGAGAGAGCCTGAAAGCGATTGCTTACCTCTATAGCACTGGGGGATTCCCATGCTGGCCTTTTTCCCCTTCTAGAAGTTACATGCTGCCAGCTCTCTTCCTGGTCCTGTACTGCCCTCTCTGGCTCTTCCGCCTGCTGTGCTTGAAGGATTAAACGCTGCCTTCTATCGAGGAAGTCTTCATCCTCTCTGATCGAGCGTAGGGTCAACACTTGGGCCTCCAGCCCTCTAATTTTTTCTTCCAAAATGTCGACCAGCTTGCACTTAGTGCAGATGAAATCCGTTCTTTCTTCCAAGAGGAAGACAAACATGGCACACTCAGTGCAGGTAACAACAGTAGACCTATCACCACCCATCGCTGCTGTCCTGGAGAAGGGATTTAAAAAGAAGGCAAGAGAACCTCACCCCCTTCCCTCTCCCCTTCCCAACTCCCTGTTAGCACTCACCTGTTAGCAAGCTCCTTGGTTGCTTGCCCAGTGCCTTATAAAGCCCTGGGGTCCCTCCCCCTAGCAAGGCTCAGCCAATCAGCAGAGGCTTCTAGAATTCAAACTTTAATTAGAAGCCAACTGTTTCCACCTGCCAATCACAGCACACACTCTATGAAGGGGAGGGGAAGGGGCAAAGGGGAAGGGGGGGGGAAAAAAAAGCTTCATTCACAAACACGGGAAAAAAACCCAACAAAACAAAAAAGAACACACACCAACCCTCACTCACAAACACAATCTAAGCACACAGCAAGAAAGCCCCAAAGACAACACACACTTCCCTCAAGAGTCGTGTATCTGCTTCTCCTCTAGCTGGAGAACTCCCTCTCTAAACTCCCTGTTAGCACTCACCTGTTCTCAAGCTCCTTGGTCGCTTGTAGACCATGAAATGTCTCAGGAAACTAAAGAAGCCAAGCTTCTGGAGTTCCGAAGTGTTTTGAAGGTTTATTTAGGATAAAATTTTCATAAGCACCTAATTCCCATTTTGAGAATGCAATTTAATTTTTTGAAAATTTCACCTGATGTTAGGAGTTACACCAGTCTGATGTCCTCCATCCTTTCCAGCTACAAACATTTGTTTCCAGAGAGACTAGTCTTGTGATTTTGCTTGATGTATCCCTGATAATTTGCTTGGTCTGTACCTTTTCATGCTCTTCTACCAGCAACTTCAGTTTCAGAGAGTTTGGTGTAAGATTCTGCACAGAGAACTGCAGCAAGTTGGGTCTGGTGAAAGGACGACATCCTGAGAGGCTTAAGGCAGGCTGCTGTGAGTCAGGGGCCAGTCCTTCTCTTTACCTCCACAGAAGCTCATGAACTAACGTGCTACATGTTACTGGCAAAACCCTATAACCGCAGTGCGCTGGTGTCTGGTAACTGCATCCTGGTGATATTCATCTTGGGCAGAGGGCCACAACACCAGGCCTGTCTAACACTGAACACCCACATCAACTCGCAAAATAGGCCTAACATGAGGTAATGGCCTTGAGCTGGCCCTTTGCATGGGATGAATTTCACCCTCAGGCATAACCTGAGAACAACCCTGAAAATGTGGAGGAAGTAGGAGATCCTTAGAGCCAAATTCAGCCATAAGATCGCAACTCCCATTCGCTGCTTAAATGGGAACTGGGACTGCTTACATTATGACTGACTGTGACCCAAAGGAACGGATTCTAATGGCCTGTTTTGTGATCAATTCAGCCTGGAGAATTAAGCTCTGTGGAAGACTGTTCATTCTTAGTTGTAAATGTGTGTGATTCTTTCTTCTCGGGATGCAGGTTAAACAATAATCCTCTACAAAAGGTAGGTGGATAAGTAGGTCAGAGGCCACATCTACGCTTTGTTGAGGGACTTGGTTGCCATGTGGAGGGTCCCCCAGTTTGGCCAGGTCTCAGACTGCAGGAAGGAACAAAATCTTATTTCAACCATGTTCTAGCCCTACAAAGTCCAGGTGTTTTAACCATGTTAGGGAAGTTTGTGTTGTAACCAGATGGCTGGCCTGGGAGTTTTAATACTGTAGATGAGACAAAAGAAGTCAGCGTTTGCTAAACGCCGGCTGTGTGCTTAACAGGGCATGAGATACAAAGACACAGTCCCTGTCCCAGGGAGCTGAGTCCAAATAGGATGACAGCGCAAAAAACCCTGAGGAAACTCGGAGATTTGATCTTAAACTGTGGTGCTTTTTCCTCAGTATACTGGACAAGAGACTGTATTTTTACTGGTGTTTCCAGACTTCCCACAAAGGCTGTTTTGCATAGGCTCTGGAACGAGTGGCCAGTAGGAGTAACAAGTGGGTTTAGCCTAATCCCAAAATAAGGTTAGACAGAGACTGGCCCTGTCGATATTTCCCCTTCTCTGTCAAATGCTTTGAGATGACTAAGGCTAAGCACAATTTAGCAGGAATAGGAGCACGTTCAATATCCACATGAAAGCGTTGCCACAAGTGACAGCCTTGAAATGTTCCCAGTTTATTCAGTTTCCTGTTGAATTGCATAGCTGACATTCAGCTTGTCCCTGATCCTCTGTTAAATACCGGTTTTAATTGCACATTGGTTGTCACTCTCCAGTGGATTATACTTAGGTGTAAAAGGAAGGCAAGATTGTATTTTCTCCCCCATCTGAAACTCAACCCAGTGCCGCTGTACCTGCTCTTACCCTGGACTGTTACTGCAAGACATGTTCTCCTTGACAGCTCTTCTCCAGATTTCATCCTGATGGCACAGAGGATCCATATGCACGCAGCCAGGATCCAGTGGGGCTTGGTGATGTGCTTCCTCTGCTACTTCGGCACCTTTGCTGTGGAGTTCAGACACTACAGATTTGAGATCGTTTGCTCCGAGTACCAGGAAAACTTTCTGAGCTTTTCTGAAAGCCCGTCTGAAGCCTCTGAGTATCAAACAGATCAGGTGTAGCCCTGCCGTCATTACATGGCAGGTGGGCTGGCGTGGTCATCAGATTTAACCCATGATCTCATTACACTTCTTTTTTTTTTTTTTTGACAAGTTCATTTTTCATGTAGTCACAGGTGTATTGCCAAAGGGCTTTGAGGGGAGCTGTTTTAAGAGCAGAGGAAAAACACAAGGACCTATCTGATCAAATCTGAAAACACCAATGTATTTGGAAAGAAAGGCCGACTGCTAAGTTTGTGCTAAAAGGGTCTCTTTCTCTTCAACCTCTGTCCCATTTCTCTTAGAAATATCCTAATCCTCATAAGGTCACTGTGAGGCAGATTGTACTGTACCCATTATACAGCTGGGGAGGCAACTGCTCCAGGGTGACCGGTCAGTCAGGGTTCGTACTTGGGCGTTGCTGGTTCCTACTCCTGCATTCAGACCACTAGAATGCACCTCTCTCATGTTTTCAACTGGTTTTTATTGTCTTGTTGTTGGACAGAGGAAACTTGAATGTGGAGTGAGGAAGAATTCTCAGCTGGTTTCATGGCAGCTGGACCTGGAACCAGTCAGTGGAAGAAGAGAGCACAAACATACTGGCCCTGTGTAAGGACAGGAATTTCTTTCCATTTGGAAGGCCGGTAAATGTGAGGCCTGGTTTGGGGAAAACTACATAGCTAAGAAGGCAGTGAAACAGACAGGGGTCATCAGCAGATGCCCACTTTGTTGTGGGACTGAGGCAGCCCACCAGCACCAATGCAAAAATACCAGGCGCATCCCAGCAGTGTGGATGAAACTTGTCTGCATCTCCATGTGGAATGGGCTGAACAGCTGTGACCCATGTGAACAAACAGCACTAGGTTAAAATGTGAGTATTTCTTCTGCCCGGTGGGGACCAAGAGAGTTTGGGTTTTTTTAAGTGCTTCCATAAGATAGTGTATAGTATTTAGAAAGCTGCTTTTCTCACTGACAAGGAAAACCTCGAGTGAAGACTCTGACTCATGCATGATCGGAACATCATAAATTCAGGCAGATGTTACTGGAGGTAGGTTTATTTTACTGCTTATGCACTAAAGGGGAAATGCACCGTTTGCAGAGGCCTTGGCCTTAGCTTACCTACCTAGCCCATGTGCCCAATTCAGCAACAGACTCCATTTGGTTGGACCCGCATGTGCAAAAGTATCAGGGCCATAGGGCTTAAGTGTGACTTAAATGATAGACAGGCCCCTCTACATGGGGCTGAACTCACCTTGAAAGTTTGGGGTAGTAAATAAATAGCTGCAGGTGGAGATGGGTAAACCAAAGCCCCAACAGGACTCAGAGGCGCTTTCATTTCATTCCTAAGGGGGGGGAAGGCGCTCAATTACCAATGATCTTGGTTCAGTGGCCAAAACTAAGATTTTTTCATCATGTAACATAAATACAGCTCAAATTGGAACAGGTTGAAAAATTGAGGTTTCTTTTGAGTAAGGATGTAAAGGCGTAGTTGATCGACTACTCACTCATTCCAACCCCTGCATTTTTAAAGGGACGATGGCAGGAGAGGACGCTGGCTGAATTCCTGGTCCCAGGTCTCAGCACCCCCCTCCCTTCTTTGGGACAGTTTCTATATTTGTTGTCCTTGTATAATTCCACAGTAGCTCCACTGAATGAAGGGTTTATATCTGGCTGCAGAATTTAGCCCTTCAGTAATGATCTTAGAATAAGAAAAAATTAGCAGGACACTCAGGGAAGGGAATGTCTGCAGGGGATGTTAATCATTAAAATGAAATAATAGGTGGTAAAGCCACCATTAGGGGAAGACTGAAAGTAATATAAAGGCAAGCCAGGTATCTTTTCCTTTTCTTCATTGCTAGAGGAAGGTGAGACTGGCAGGAATGCACATACATGGAGAATCTCACACATGGGAATACTGAGCAGAGTAGTAAATTTCTGTTTAAAATGTGTTTACTGTAAATAGTCCACTGTGACATTTTTTTAAAATCAAATAATGCTTTTGTTTTATCATTTTATATTTTGAAATTTTATCAAAGTAAAAATTAAGTCTGTGAATTTTTTCCACTGACTATATGCAATCCAAGTTGAATTTCAGGCTTTTGGTGATATGCTGTACATTTCTTAAAGTATTTCTTATGGCACATATCAGTACAACTGAACAATTACTGGTATACACTCAAACATGACCACTAAATAAACTTTTTATGGAGTGAGTTTTATTCCCTTCCCCCCCATACACAATTTATGAAAACAAATGGAACAAGATGTGAGCAAATACTCACTTTGCATCAGGATACAATGATACACATCAGTTTTGTGTCCAGTCAGTCATGCAGGTATGGCTATAGCAATAACTGTTGTGAATTTGGTGCATTTCTGCAGTGGACTTTGTTTAGGGAGAGAATGATTCTTAACTAAGTTGAAGTCCCCATCTGTGTTCAGAGTAACTGGGCCTCCCTTGGGGCTGGACAGCTACTTCCCTATTGTTTGGCCATTCTAGTTTAAAAGGGATAGACAGTCAAGCTGCATTTTATCTTTTGCAAAGATCATCTCTGTGTTACTAGCACCACTGAGATGCCTCAGAATTTTACACAAGTATTTGGGCATTTATGATGTTGATTTAATCTTGGCATTCCAGTTAGGGTCCAGTCCTGCTAACCGATTTACTAGGGCAGGCTGGTGCAGAGCATGTGGAAATCCTCCCACTGGGACATAATGCCCCTGCTTGCCCACCCGAATGCAGGCTCAGGAGCCACGTTTGGGCAGTGAAACTAGACGAGCCTGTTGCATGCCTACCAAAATGAGGCACGGTACTGCCACCCTCCCCATTCAAAAATCCTCCTCATTTGTAAGAGATTTTAAAATAGGCCGGGGTTGGATTAGAAAGAGCTTCATAGTCTGTGCACAAATGCTTCCTGGAGCCATGCATAAGAAATGCTGGTGAAATGCACCTTTTCCTCCCCATGTGCCCCAAAAGGATCTTCACTCTCCCTCCCTCCCCTAGCTTCTCTTGGCTTCCATGGCTATAGCAACTATACCAGCGGGGGCTATGTCAAAACCCCTCCCTTCTTACCCATACAGCTTCCCCCGGGGCTCTGGGCAGAGGAATGCCTCTCATGGGGAAGGAAGGCTGTTGTCTACTTGCACACGAGTGTCTGAGGACTCCAGGAAGTGATCCCAATCTAGTACGCTCTGGGGAAAAGCACGTCCAGTCCATCTCCAGCTATTTAACCTATTCATTCGGCTTTGGCTCTATGGCTCCACCCCCCCCCCCCCGCTTCTTCTCCTGCAGAGCAATAGAGTGAGCAACTTTTTCCTGTACTTCTCTGGTGGCAGAACATAGACCCTTTTCCCTTCCTTGTAAGGGGCATGGCCCAACAGAAACAAATGCCCCCTCCACTGGAAAGACTCTAAATCACCACTGCCATGGTATTAGAATTTTCACACTCTCCCCTGTAGGGGGCAGCCAAATACACAGGATAGGTGGAGACATGGGTTCCGGTGGCAGTAAGACTTCTCTAATCTCAGACAAGCAGAAAGGCTCCTGTAATTCATAATGTTCACTGTGCCAAACTTCCCTTCTTAGTAATGTAAGAATGTGTCAGTGTAAGGTAATCTCGTGAATCTCGATTCAGACAGGTAGGAGTACATGGACAGAAAGTAAGAATTTCTGGGTCCTTTAAGCCTGTATTTCTGTACTTTCCTCCTATGTTGCTTAAGTAAACCTGTAAGACTTAAAAATGCTTCTGACAGTCAGCTAAAAAAATTAAGCAGTCACACTGTGCCAGTAAAACATGCAGACGGCAGGACAAAATAAAACACATGCACAAGTATGTGATAGCACACGCAGCAATCTTTTCTGCACAAGCAGGAGACGCTGGGTTTTGTACATTTTATGGATAATGCTTGCTCTTCCTTAAGTTAAAGGATTCCCCACAGACCATTCTTCACAGTTGTAGACACTCCCATTCTGATTGGGCAGCACTTTACACCCACAGGTGCAAGTGACCCTACAGCAAGTGCATGATGGTGGTGAATTAGGTCTTTAAGCTCTGTGTTGCACCTGTGATTGACTGCTGTTAACAACAGGTAGCCTATTTGCTGTGCCTGTTTTCCTACCAGGTAGAGAATTCCCACTGAACATAACGAGAGTAACAAATTCCTCTCCAAGAGCAAGCTTGCAAGGCCTGCGGGAAAGATTAGGAAGTGACAGCCCTGAAGGAAAGAGAGAGCAGGTTACAGGGAAGAAAACCCTTCTACCCGGTGCTGGAGGCTGGGTACTGGTGGGATAATGCAAATCCTGGAATTTTAGGCATAAGATAATTGTACTTTTATTTACCAACATAGGGTATCATGTAAAAATTGCTAACAGTGCTGCTGTTACATGTTTTGTAATAGTTCATTATGACTGATACCAAATTCAGCAGGAAGTGCCAAGGCAATGAACTATCTTTATATGTCTTTTCATAGCTGATCATGAGTCAGTGAAACCTTTTCTTGGCTGCTTAAGAAAAAAAATCAGGGATTATTGCTAAGAATGCAATGTCTCAGACCTAAATGGAAATCTGACTTTAGGATGCAGCAGGTCCTGGAGTGAATAGCCCAATATCACAAGTGGGTTTATATTTAACTTGGCCTGCTGAGGACTCTGGCAGATTTAAGCTGTAGCATCCAAGCTTAATCATTCACATTTACCTTTGGCTATCCCAAACTTACGTACCCGAACCTCTGATGAAATAAATGTGCCTTAATTTAACTTCTAACATGAGAGGTATAGGCCTTAGAAGAAGGGAGAAGTTCATATTTCCTTGTAAAGTCAGAAGTGTGAGGTAGGGGGAGTGTGAGAAATACTTAGTTCACAAAATACTTTGTTCTTAAAAGTGACAAATGTTGTCACATTTTACATTACCCAGTGGTAATAGCAGAACAGTCATCCTAGAGTAATAAATTCCCTGATAAGAAAACTAAACAAAGACAGGCTTCATTAATGCTGCTCCTCACACCACTCAGAACTAACTGACTTTGATAGACCTCAGTTTCATTGCATTAAAAATCCCCTCCACCATACTTAGATCAATGTCTGCTTAAGGTCATGGATCCAGTATATATTCTTTAAAATGCTTATTACCAATACAATTAGCGAAGATTACACAAAGACAATTCCAGTAGGTGTAGTTTGGTTTTCTGTGCATGTGCACCAGTTCTCCTAAGTGAAGGACGGCAGAAACAGTTCACTGAAAGACGTGATGAGACTGTAATACGACTTCTCATCATCTGTTAGCCCTGCATTGCCTGGCCTCACTACCACAGCCACGTGCATATCAGCTTCTTCTGCAGCACTTGCCTCTGTGGAAAAGATCGAAGTTTAGGCAACACGAAGGCCAATACAACCCCTCTGCTACCCCAATTGGGAGGCATCTTAGAATGCTCGAGGTGACTGGAGTTTGAGACTCAAACAGTGTCTCCATATAGCAGTGCAATAGTACTGAAGTGTAGATCTGACAAGGGCATAAGTCATCAAATCCAGCCCCCTGTGCTGAGGCAAGGCCAAATAAATCTAGACCACCTCAGAGAGGTTTGGGGATCCCACAACTTCCCTTAGAAGGCTGGTCCAGAGCTTACCAATCCTTAAAGTTTTTCCAAATATCCCACCTAAACCTCCCTTGCTGCAGATTAAGCCTGTTACTTTTCATCCTTTGCTGCAGTGTGGGGAAGAGCAGGAAAGCCAGACCGCCTACCTCGGGTGACATCCGTCAGGAAAAGAATGTTGTTAGTTGAATACCCGAGGCTTGTTGCAATCCTCCTGTAACTCTCACTCTCAACTTTGTGTCCTATTTTGGTATCGAAGTGGCCATCAAAGAGCTGAAAGAATGAAGAGAATATGGCTTTTGTAGGAGGATACTAATTCTAGAAGCCAGAGAATGAATGTACAGGACCCTAATTGGTAATCCTTCTCCCTATCAAAGCAGCACACGAGGGAATTTACACGAGGGACAGCCAGAGACGACGTGTCCTTTTCAATGATACAACAAACAGGAAGAGCTTCCGGAGGAGAGGGCCCCCATTAACTATGTAGTTTTCTCAGCATCTTTCCTTAAAGCTGGCAAAAGAAATCCATTTATAAGCTATGTTGATGTGGAGATAGGCTTTGAACAGTGCCTAAGGACTGCCTTGCAGTGAAGGGAGTCGATTTATGCAGGCTTTTCTGGAGAGGTAGCTAAATTAGGGAGGATTCTCTTTCTTTTTCAGAGGGGGCAGGTGAAAGTGAGATCGTTGTTTTCTTCTTCTTTGGGTGATGTCCCCGTGGGTGCTCCACTGCTGGTGATGGGTCATGCCGGAGCCACGGATCGGAGTCTTGCAAAGCAGTTTTCAGTTGAGCTGAGCATGTGCAAAAGGCGTCTCATGGAGTTCATGTCTTAGGGCCATGCCTCATGCATATGGCCCAACCCCCCCTTCAGTTCCTCACTAACTGCCCTCAGACATGGACAGAGCTTGGACCCACCTCACGGCGTATTTACCGTCACAGAGTAGTTTAGTAGTGTTTTCCTCGTATGTATAGTTCTTGTTCTTTCATAGCTAGAGTTACTTAAATTTTTTTTGTGTCAGAGGAGCGCAACATGACTCTGGTTGCTCAGGAGGCTGAGAGAGTCCCCTCTATTGCCTGGTTCTCCCTTCCTGCATTTCTTGCTTTTTTTCCCCCCCTCCCCTCCACACTTCCCAGTTAAAGAAGAAATAAAATGTGTCGAAAGGAACCGCTGATGACACTGCTGGACTCACTGGGCTTTAAAAAGCAACAATTATTCTGGCAATGGATGAAGGGCACGGGTTCACAGCCCTCAACCTACAGGATGTGTACTTTCACATCACTATACACCCGTCACACAGGCGCTATCTTCGTTTTACAGTAGGCACAGACCATTACCGGTAAAAGGTCCTGCCCTTTGGTCTGTCTTCCGCCCCCAAGTTTTTTCAAAGGTCCTAGTGGTAGTGACCGCGTATTTCCGACTGCAGGATGCTGTGATCTTTCCATACCTCGACGACTACCTCATAAAAGGCCAGTTTCATGAGACTGGTGCTATGGTGCTAAGGACCAGACATCTATTCAGGCCTTCTCATCAATGAACAAAAATAAACCCTAGAACTCATCCAGGACAGAGCTCATTGGAGCTCACCTTGACTCGGTGTCACCTCAGGCTTATTTACCTCACCATCATTTCACCGCTTTCCAGGATCTCATAACCATACTCTCCATGAGCCCTTCTACTATGGTACTTACCTGCCTGCAGTTGATGGGACACGTGGCGGCAACTACCTACATTGTTCAACACATCCGCCTCCACTTTTGCTCCCTACAGGGCTGGCTAGTGTCTGCCTACATTCCATCTCCCCACCTATTGCACAGGCAGGTCACTATACCCGCAGATGTTCATGTCTTCCTGCGATGGTGGACATCCCCCGACAATCTTTTCATGGGGGCCCCCTTTCACCAACCGCAACCTTTGGTGCAGATTACAAGTGACACTTCCTTACTGGGTTGGGGCGCCCATCTGCGGAATCACTGACTATATCACAACAATGTTTTACATAGACAGGGGGCTGCATGCTCTCGTTCCTTATGTGTGGTGGCTATCCGTTTGTGGAGCTGATGCATCTGCAACCAGGTAAACATCAGGTGTGAACAGCACCATTGCAGACTCTCTGAGCTGCAGTTTTTCCAACTGACCACGGCTGTGAGCTTCATCCTGGGGTCCTGACCCCGACTCCCTCGTGATGGTGGTGTCCATCCATAGACCTGTTTACATCACACCTCAACGCCAAATGCCCCTGGTTTTGTTCCCGAGGTCTGGGCAAGGGATCTCTGGGAGATGTTTTCCTAATTCAATGGAATGCTCCACTACTTTATGCATTTCCACTGATCCCTCTTATCCCCAGTGTCATCTTGATAGCTCCTTCCTGGTCCAGGCAGACTTGGTTCCCATATCCGCATTGAATATCCATCCAACCCCTGTATTCGCTTCCACGATCTTCAGTCGCAGAATCTTGGGACACTGTTACACCCACAGCCTCATACCCTTCACCTCAGTGAATGGCTCCTATCTAGTTCCAAGATTTGGAGGTCCACTGGTGAAGGACGTTCTCCACAGCAGGCGACTTTCCAGAAGTGCGAGTTACCTGCATAAATGGAGGTGTTTTTCTTCATGGTGTCGTCAAGCACAGGTTGACCCTTGCACTTCCACACTTCATAACATCCTTGACTATCTAGGAGCTCAAGGGGGCAGAGTTGGCCTATTCATCCGTAATCGTTCATTTGTCAGAGTGATAACAGCTTTTCATGATCTGACTGATGGACTCTGTGTTTGCAGAAGACTCCTGATGGGTCTCCAAAACCTTCACCCTCTCCTTAGGGCCCCACCACCTGGGATTTAAATCTCATCTTAGGTTGTTTGATGAGGCTCCCCCCGCCCCCTTTAAACCTATAGCAACTGTCCCACTTCCCTTCCTCTTCATGAAAGTCTTGTTTCTGGTTGCCATCAACTCTGTAAGGAGAGTCAGAGAGATTGGAGCTCTCATGGTGGATTGTCCCTACACAGTCTTCACAAAGGACAAAGTCACTTTATGCCCTCACCCTGCTTTCCTACCAAAGATCTGCACCTTGTTCCACATCAACAAACCCACTATGTTACCTACCTTCTGCCCGAAGCCTCATGCATCCCCTCCCCCATGACACAGTGCTCCACACATTAGATATCCAACGTGCGCTTGCCTTTTTCATAGATAGGGCATGAGGCCTCAGTGCCTGTGTGTCAATCACGGAACACTCAAGTGACCAACATTGGAGCACCCACGGGCACTCACCTTGTGGAGTAACAACTGTTCTTTAAGATGTGTCCCTGTGGGTGCTCCACGACCCTTCCTCCTCCCCTCAACTCAGAATCTTGGCTACTTGGGTGTAGATGAAGAACTGAAGGGGTGGTTGGGCTGCGTGCACGAGGCGCTAAGGCATGAACGCCATGAGGCACCTTTCACACATGTGCAGCCCAACTGAAAACTACTTTGCAAGGCTCAGATCTGCAGCTTCGGGATGACCCATCACCAAACATGGAGCACCCCCGGGGACACACATCTCCAAGAACAGTCGTTACTGCACGAGGTAACTCCCTTTTGTTGACACTCGCACCGGAAGGGCTCTTGCTGATATCAGCGCACAAAATCAACTGAAAAAGCAAATACAGGGAAGGAGTCTCCAAAATTGTGGCTGACTTGAAAGTTTAACAACTGCATTTCGTGCCACATTCTCTTTGCCCATCATGCAGGTCTTATTTCTCTGTAACTTATGACGGCATCAAAGAACATTAACAGCTAGCATACTGCCAGCAGGAGGCCATGTATCCTCACCCCAGCTATGCATCCCCATTCTGCAGATGGGGAATCTGTATAGAAGGCCATATATATATATATCTCTTATCTACCTCTAGAATATCACCTTCTGTCGAGTATCCAAACAGAAGCTTCTGGGCCTCCACGCTCCCTGAAGAATATATATAGACTTTCATTCCTGCTTCCTTCCACTTCTTAATAGCTGGAACCACGTCCTCAAAGACTCTGCAGTGAAAGATAATTGCCGTATTAACAACTTGCAGGCAGCTGCATGAGACGAACATAATATTGCCCCATGCACACTGCTTTGTCTCTATTACTAGATGGATTTTTTTGGGTGGTTTTTAAAAGCTGCTCAGCACTTCTCCACTGCAGAAATTATTTTCGTTTTAAATAATATACTATTCATTCTAACTGAGCAATCTGATCAAGTAGCTACCAACATCTGTTTCAGACATTTGGCTGTGGTTTCGCCAGTTGATCAAATGCTAAAGGAAAGGGATGTTCTGTATCCACCCTCCTGACTTTTTGGAGGGATTAAGGAAGTTGTAGACTTCTCATATTCTGAGGCCTGACTCTCCCCATAAAATAGTTTTCATTCCTATTCTAGTAGTAATTAGTAGGAGCAACATCCTCTCATTCCATCCATTAAAGAGCAGTACAGCCCTGCATGAATACAACCTTTGTATCTGTACCTGCATCACAAAAAAGCGGTGGGATATCTGCAGATTTGCTGGGCTCAAAATATCCTCTTAATTTCCTGGTTCTGAACATGTGCATTATGCAAGAAGGGGAGGGGGAGCTGTGTGGAACTGAAATGAGAATTCAGCCTTAAGATCTATTTATGCAGCTCCTATGAAATGTCCAGTGTTAAAAAACAATTAAGGGGAAAAATGCTTCTTTAAGAAGAGCAGAGCAGATCAGATGAACTCCATTTATGGGAACTTGTTTTACAGTAATAATCATAGACCAATTTCATCGCTGGCATAACTCCACTGAAGACAAAAAGTTGTACCGGGGATGAAATGAAAGAAGATTTGATAGTTAACCACAAGCCCCCCACCCAAAAAACTCCAGCTTTGTGGAGGGTTGAAAAATGCCACAATGGTGTTTCCGTCATCACAGCTACACCAACTGATGGCCACAGGAGAGCAGGGCCCCTGTGACAGAGCAGTGACACAGTATAACCCCTACCCTTTGTGCTGCTTTTGTAAGACATTTGCTCGTATACCAAGGGCAATACACAGCAGAGCACCGAGCTTTGTTTTATAATCAGTTCCACAAGTCTGCTGACTGAAGGTGCTTTGTATCCATTTAGTAAAAGAAAATGGAGAAATCGGTAAAGGTTTTGTCAACGGGGGTAACTTAGGACTTGGTTTTCAGCCTTGAGCAATTGGATTTTTAGGTTGCTAAAAGAATAATGAGTTTTTAATACTGACAGCAAAAATCACTAATGATGCTGCTACAACTTACACAATAGCTGCTGTCTCCACTGCTTTACACTTTTGGGTCCCTTTGCGCTAAGTGCTGTACAAACACAGAACAAAAAGACGATTCCAGATCCTGCCCCAGAAAGTCTGCAGTAGGAGGACAATACCACTGGGAGATACCTTTTGCTCCCTTAATCAGTTTGTTGTCACAGACTCTGCAGGTCAGCATTAAGGAAAGGTCTCAGCACTGCAGTTGCCCAGTATCTGTAGAGTTTTTGTCTGTAAGCATAGCAACAGAAAAGAGTGTGAAGGAGGATAAAGAGGTGGCTTTGCAGATGTGGATGAGGAGCTCATTCTGTGCAAAAGGTGGCAAGTGAGAGAGCATGAAGGTGCTTGTTGGAGAAACTTAATGTGGGTGAACGTAACTGGAATTACTGGAAGAGTGAGGCCAACATCTTGATAGCATATGGGAGATAACCGACAGGGCAGGGACGGGCCAGGAAGGCCATTCAAAATGAAGATGAGCAGTTTTCATTTGATCAGATGAAGGAGGATCGCCAAGGGAGGGACACAGCAAAGATTTAGTGGAAGCAACGAGCAAGGAAGGTGGTAATTTTGCAGACATTTTTTGAATGGTTTTATACCTGTGCCCTGGGAGACTGGCAAGTCAGAATGGCAGCATTTTACATCTACATTGCACAGGTGTGAACAATGCCCAGAACGCAAAACCGTGCAATATCAAGCCAGGCATTGGAGCTGGGTATCTAAAGAAATGGGAGACTGAGCTGATAAAAGCATATGCTTTCCTTCCAAATGTTTACAGTCGTGTAACTCCCTCTTCATCTCCATTCCTTTGCGACAATATGCTTACTATGCCACGTCAAATGGCTTTATACAAAATGTTTGCTTTTTTATAGAAGGCATTTAAGTACAGCAACTTCAACTTTGATACTAGTTAACCAAAAACATTTAAACAGACCAGATTTGTGGAAAGGAACTAACTACTTTCATGCTTTTATATGACAAGTTTAATTCCTGTGTCTCAAACTGATGTGCTAGGTATGGTTAGAGGAAGAGGGTGAGTTCCCAGAAATTTCCTCAAACCCCTATTTGCCAGGAAGAGACAAAGCTCAAATTTTTAAGATTCAGGCAATACGTCATCTTTCGTATGGCTACTTGAAAAACAACATTAAAGGTTGATGTCCAGGTTTGTCATCCACTCTATTAGCGTCTGGTGCCATGGAATGAATCAAGCTGTACCTCTAGAAAAGACTCTTAGAGGGCAGCAGCTCACTAGATGTTTCATAGTTTGGGTGCTTTCTCCAGATTTGTGTATCTACCTGTCTGTTTTCCATTTATGAATCAGTAATTGCATCACCTATATGAGTTTCTGACACGGTTTGCTGTGACCTGTATCTTATCTGGCATGGTGAAGCCAGACAGTTGGTCTGTAGGAGCTGTGATCAGGGCTTGTTTCTCTACCCATTCTGCTTTCCCACAATCTCCATATCTTGTCACTGGGTGATTGGCTTGGGGGCAGAGAAGCGTGTGGTCTCCTCTCCCTGACAGGGGCACATGGCACCTAGAGGGAATGGCCAGCTGTTCAAAATGGCTCGCAATGATTGTCCTGGAGGCAGAGAGCACTTCTCCTCTCCCCTCCTCTCGCCTCCGGGCATGCAGCACCAAGAGGGAACTGCCCCTTCAGCTCAAGGCCCTACCACTTCCAGGGGGCCAGAACCAGGCCGCGACTACTACCCAAGGGGCAAAAATTATTGTCCATCACTTCCATAGAGCCTGAGAGCTAGTGTTTGCCATCTTGCCTTGCAGTCAGTTTACTAGCAGCAGCAAAGAGCTCAAACATGCAAGCACATCCCTGCTGAACATACTGATCCTTTTATACAGGTGGGGAAAAAACACACATGCTCCCTGGCCCCTCAAGTTATCCCTTCACTCACTGGGATGACTAATATAAATTAAACTGAACCAAGGGTCTTACAATTTTCCAGAGTCATTTTAGACTATTGCTCTCTAGATCCCACAAAAAAAAAAAAAGAAATCACTAGGACAACTTTTGCACTGTGCATTCAAGGTGGATGGTGAACTTTGTTCCATGATAGTGCTCAGGCTCAAATCAGCATTGTAATCCGTGTTTGTTGTTCAGCTAAGTAGTAATGGGATTACGTTTTTATATAGCCTTAGCTACAACCACCAGCCATTCAGCCCCTATGTAACTACTTGCTTCTAATGTATGTCCAAGAAAATTTTTAAAAAATCTACTTCAAGGAAACTTTCAGGAACAGGAGTTACTTACT
The DNA here is from genome assembly GCF_052426305.1 of Pelodiscus sinensis. NCBI lineage: Eukaryota > Metazoa > Chordata > Testudines > Trionychidae > Pelodiscus > Pelodiscus sinensis. The sequence continues at coordinate 125,216,795 of NC_143055.1, forward strand.
CTCCCTTCATGCGTCCAGTTGTATAGGCTGCCCTCCATATGTGACCCTGCAGCTGTTTCAGTGCTGTGGTCTTTCTGTCATGGGACATCTGCCAGTGTACATTGTCTACTACAGCCTGGATGACCTGTTCCACTTCATCTTCTCCATTTCCAGTTTCTAAAGGAATAGGTACAATGCCATCCAAACTGGAATCCTCTTCAGCCTTGAAAAGATAAACAAAAAAAATGACCCAAGATTGCTAGTGATAAAGGCACCAATTTAGAAAACCAGGTGAATGTAAATCCATCCCTATGCAGGACGTGAAGTCAATACATGAAGTCAATGGGGCTTAGACAGGTGCTTAAGAGCTTTCCTGAATAGGAAATTTTACTGTAAGTGGTGTCTAGAAGCATGTTCTTTAATTGTAAATAGCACTAGCTTAATTTGAACACTAGTTACCTTTCTATGTAAGGCTGGCCATAAGTACAGTTCAAGCACTTAAATTTATCTTATATGCTTCATTTTTTGAAATAAATAAATGATGATTCAATAAATTAATGTCCAAAAACACTTTGGGCAGTCAACATCTTGGTTTTACATTTAAATATGGAGCCTTTTTTCCCCATCTAAAAGACAAATTTCAACATACATTTAAAAGAGCTACAATAGAATCACAGAACTGGAAGGAACCTCGAGAGGTCATCAAGTCCAGTCCCCGGCACTCCATTTAGGACCAAACACCCTGTAGATCTTCCTTACCAGGAGTCTATCCAACCTGCTCTTAAAAATCTCCAGCAATAAAGATTCCACAACCTCCCTAGGCAAGTTATTCCAGTGTTTAACCACCCTGATAGTTAGGAAGTTTTTCCTAATGTCCAACCTAAACCTCCCTTGCTGCAGTTTAAGCCCATTGCTTCTTGTCCTATCATCAGAGACCAAGGAGAACAATTTTTCTCCCTCCTCCTCATAACATTTTTGGTACTTGAAAGCTGTTATTTCCCCTCTGTTTTCTCTGTTCCAGACTAAATAAACCCAATGGCTTCTCCTAAATTAACCAGCTATGCCATGTCAGATTTCCTGAATCTATAAAAACATGTGTCTTCAAAAAACAACAATATTACCCATTTGAACAGCATATTAAATGCTTTCAACGCGGCTTTAATTCTAAATATGAGTATTACCACAATGATTTATCAACTTCTCTAAGATTAATTGAATAATACAGGGTGTCCCCACTGCAGGCTGTCCTCGCTATAAGTCCAAGTCCCAGTTTTTTGGAACGTACAGCAAAACAACTTAAAGCAGGGAATTTTTTTCCCGCAGCTGACTTCCATTTAAGCAAATCAAGGGGAGTGCTTCACACGACAGAGCGGGGAATGGGACGACTTATAACGCATTCATTCCTACAAAAGTCAACGAATTAGTGTGGAAGGCTGTATACTGGGGCAGTTTATAGTGGGGATGCCCTGTAAGTTGCCCCAGTATACATCCGTTCCACTCTAAAGTCGTTGACGTTTCTAGGAACTAGTGCGTTATAAAAGTCATCCCATTCCTCGCTCTGTGTCATGCAAAACACTCCCCAAAATTTGCTTAAATGAAAGTCAGCCACAGGAAAAAAATTCCCCGCTTTAAGTTGTTTCGCTGTAAGTCCAAGTTTTTTGGACCATATCTTTGACGTATAGCAAGGACGGCCTGCATAAAGTGTAGTAATAAGAGGGCCTGACAATGGAGCCCTGGTGTGAGGCCTTTGGCTTCACAACAGTCAATGCTTTGCTAACCTAAAGCAAAGCTAAGCTGTGAGCAAAAGGCAAATCCTGCTCATGGAAACTTGGCAAAGACAGGGCTACTGATATTACAGAAACACACATACCTAGGCTGTACTGGGCACAGGCCATGCATGTAAACATTCCAGGAGGATGGTAACAACATCTTGCTGCAGAAACAGCTTGGTACCAGTACACTCCCCATAGATAACAGGGACATACCAACCCAGGTTCAGTACAGGGTCGGGATGACAGCATGATGGATAGGGATGTTTTAATTGAACCACCATAAACAAGGTAATGGGAGGTATATAGGTACATTGGGGATGTCAACCAAATACATATAAGCGTGGCACCTTGATACGTAAGAAGTGATGTATAACTTCATAGAACCATAGAGCTGGAAGAGACCTTAGAAGGCCATCAAGTCCAGACCCCTGCCCAAGGAAGGACCAATCCCAATTAAATCAACCCAGCCAGGGCTTTGTCAAGCTGGGACTTAAACACCTCTAGGGATGGAGACTCCACTACTTCCCTAGGTAACCCATTCCAGTGCTTCACCACCCTCCTAGTGAAATAGTTTTTCCCTAATATCCAACCTGGACCTCTCCCACCGCAACTCGAGACCATTGCTCCCTGTTCTGCCATCTGTCACTACTGTGAACAGCCTTTCTCCAGCCTCTTTGGAACCTCCCTTCAGGAAGTTGAAGGCTGCTATCAAATCCCCCCTCACTCTTCTCTTCTGCAGACTAAATAGACCCAACTCCCTCAGCCTCTCCTCATAGGTCATATGCTCCAGCCCCCTGATCATTTTGGTCGCCCTCCGCTGGACCCTCTCCAATGTGTCCACATCCTTCCTGTAATTGGGGGCACAGAACTGGACACAATACTCCAGATGTGGCCTCACCAGAGACGAATAAAGGGGAATAATGACATCTCTATATCTGCTAGCAATGCTCCTCTTAATGCAACCTAATATGCCATTAGCCTCGTTGGCTACAAGGACACACTGTTGACTCATATCCAGCTTCTCATCCACTGTAACCCCCAGGTCCTTTTCTACAGAACTACTACTTAGCCAGTTGGTCCCCAGCCTGTAACAATGCTTGGGATTCTTCCATCCCAAATGCAGGACTCTACACTTGTCCTTGTTGAACCTAATCAGATTTCTTGTGGCCCAATCCTCCAATTTGTCTAAGTCACTCTGGACTCTATCCCTTCCCTCCAGCAAACTTGCTTAGGGTGCAATCCATCCCCTCATCCAGGTCATTAATAAAGATATTGAACAAAATCGGTCCCAGAACCGAACCTTGGGGCACTCCGCTAGAAACCGACCGCCATCCTGACATCGAGCTGTTGATCACTACCCGCTGGGCCCAACCTTCCAGTCAGCTTTCTATCCATCTTACCGTCCATTTATCCAATCCACATTCCCTTAACTTGCTGGCAAGAATGTTGTAGGAGACCATATCAAAAGCCTTGCGAAAGTCAAGGTATATCACATCCACTGACTTCCACGTCCACAGAGCCAGTTACCTCCTCATAGAAGCTAATCACAAGTGCATAGCCCAGCATCCTTCAGAATAAGTCCTTTAATTTATCTGCTTAGATCTGTGGCTAAACATACAGCTAGGTCTCCCTAAAGAACATTCTCAGCCAGAACAGATTCTCAGCATCCAGCCTGTGATTCAAACTCTGTTGGGCTTCCTGTTCTGCTCAAGTACAGTTAAACTTCAGAGGTGAAGACTGCATCTCCATCAGTGAACAGTTGTGACAAAGAGATCAGCTCCAGGCTTTTGCTCCCAGCCCTTGAATTTAAACATCTGGGAACCTGAGGCAGGTGGTTCTACCAATGGAGGGTTTCATACTGTGCATATGGTAGTACTATCTGAGAACCACTGGCTCTCAGCACTCTCAGCTCTGGATCTTATTGTGTTGGCCTAACCCAGCCAGTGTGACATTTTAAGGAATAGGGATGGAAAATGCATTTTCAGTTTGTTACCATTATCCTGAAAGTGGGGGTTAAGTATGTTTATAGCTGATGATGGTCAGCAGAAATGTACTTTAGGTGAATACATCCATGGAATGTCTGAGGGACAGACACACTCTAAGTTCAAAAGCAAATATGCTCACAAAGGGAAAAAAAAGGGCTCCTCAAAGTCAAGCTATAACTCCTCCTACTACTTCACAAATCTACAGTGTGCTTACTAAAGCAGTCACAGCTCTATGAGTGACCTGTAGTTCTTGACAGTGTCACTGGCAAGACAAACTCTGGTTCCAATCACTCACCTGTTTCCTCAGAAGGCTGACGTCCTGCTGGCACTCCTCTTCTTCCCAGTGTGCACGCAGGTATTCTTTAACATTATGTTTGATGTAAGGAAACAATGTGTCCTGGTAACAAAAACACACAGGACTCCTTTAAACTTGCTCGCTGACACACCGGTAAGTTTCCCCTACAGGGATACTGTACATACGATTTAAAAATTTAGTCTGTTTATGTCCTGTAAACATTACTGAAGAGTTAAAACTCTATGAAATGGATAGAAGTGCTCAGTAACTATTGTTAACGTTACCAAACCAAACATTAACCCTGATGGCATAGCCATAGAGGAACTCACTCAACAGAACCACAAAGTGCTGTGTGGCTCAAGGTGATCCGAGTAAGTGTGTAGAAGTAGGTAGGTCATTGAAAACCAAGTGAAAGCATTATGTACATGGACATTATTTTATTATTAACAATCAATAGACTTTACAAAGAAGTTAGTTTCTGATAGATCAGCTTTCTAATAGTATGTCCTAAAGTTGTAAGAAAAGTGTAAAAAAGCATAATGTTTTTTCCAATCTCTTGCTGATGTTTAGGAAGGTTTCTTCACCATGGGGAAGCTGACTATACAAGGGAATAGAGAATCTAAGGCCTGATCTACACAAAGTTTAAGTTAAACTTAGCACTATTAGGTTGACTTTCTAAACAATGAGTCCACAGCACCAAGCCCATTCTGTCAACTTTAAGGGCCATTAAAGCTAATTTCTATACTCTTACTTGCACAAGGAGTAAGTTGACCGGGCAAGGTTACATTAGTGCAGACAGTGCTTTGAAAGTCGACGTTCTTGGCCTCCCAGAGAGGTTCCACAGTGTCCCAAAGTGATTGCTCTGGCCAGAACTTTCAACTGTACGCTCTCCAGGTGACTAGGAAAAGACCTGGGAAAATCTGAATTTCATTTCCTGTGTGGCCAGCATGGTCAGCAAACCTCAGAGCAGGCAGCACAACAGACCATGAGTTCCCAGGGTTGCAGACAAGCACCAGCATGGAGTGTGCAGGAGATCCTGGACCTCACCGCTGCATGGGGAGAGGAATCTGTTATCACGGAATTATGAAACGGCAAAAGAATCACAGATATCTATACCAAGATCACAACGGGAATGGAGGAGAAAGGATAAGTCAGGGATGCTCAGCAGTGCCGAGTGAAAATAAAGGAGCTGGGGTAGTTGTACTAAAAGACAAAGGAGGAAAACGGATGGTCTGGAGCATCGCAGCAAACATACGGCTTCTACAAGCAATTGCATGTGATCTTTGAGAGGGATCTGACCTTCTCTAGCCAGTCTGTGAATTCCTCCCAAGACACTTAGGCAGCCTTGGGCAGCAGTGTGGAGATCTGGTGGAGAAGGAGATGAATGGAGATGGTGGAGAAGGAGGAGAATGGTCAGCAGTTGAGTGAGGCAACCAATGTCACCAAGAGCCAAGAACAACCTTGGAGACAATCCTCTCCTATAAGGACGTCTCGCAGTCAGGCACTGATCTCGGGGAGGGCACTTCTGGTGAGTTCACGTTTTTTATCTTGCCAAAAGTGGGTTAAGGCAATTGGGTGCAATCTCTGGCAGCCATTGTACCTACTAGGGATGTGAATCTTTAACCGATTAACTAGTAAGCCTCACCCTTAAGAGGTGAGGCTTACCAGTAGACCACTTTATAATAGACAGAACTTTTGTCTAGTCAATTTCCCCTGATGTGTGTGTTTTTCCATGTTTTTCAATGGGAAGAGAAATATTATAAATCACAAAAAAAATTGCCTAATGAAGGGTATCTGTCATGGCCTCCATGCTTTATGAAAATTAGTGTGTGTGTGTGCGTGTGCGTGCGTGCGCGCGCACACACACACACAGAGGACGTCCCCACTATAAATCACCCCCGTATACATCTGTTCCACACTAAAGTAGTTGATGTTTGTAGGAACTAATGTGTTATAAGTCCTCCCATTCCCCACTATAAGTCATGCAAAACACTCCCCCCAATTTACTTAACTGCAAGTCAGCCACGGGAAAAAAATTCCCCATTTTAAGTTGCTTTGCTAAAAGTCCAAGTTTTTTGGAACGTATCTTGGACTTAGAGCAAGGACGACCTGTATATATAATTCAAAGACACTTTAGACAAAATACCTAGTGCAACATATCAATTTTAAAGTTACAGTCTACTGAATATGTATATCCTATTTTCGTGCATGTATTAGTCTTATGTTTGAAGTTAGAAATATGAGGTGTGGATCAGTTTATAATTCTTAATGTGATAATGAGGGCCATTACTGATGCTGTGGAAACTTAATGGTGATCAAGCCAATGACCTGTGAAAATAGTCTTGTTTGTCTGTAAGCCCAAACTGTGTTTGGTCCTAGAAAGACATATGGCCAGGCTATCTAATGCTGAAACTCATTTCCAAGCTGGTGCTTTTCCACTCAAGGAGAAAAATTTTACCTAGCACACAGAATTCCCACCTTGGCCAAAAGGAATATAAGGGGGCGAGGAGCCAAACTATAGGGGCAGTCGCCAGAAGATCCCACCACTTGCCACCTAAGACAGAACAGGGAAAAGGATCGGACTCAAGCTAGGAGGCTGCTTACCTTGTGAAAGAGATGTTTATATCAACTGTTTATGGTAAGAATGTGAATTTAATAAGTGATAGAAATGTAGCCATGTTAGTCTGGGGTAGCTGAAGCAAAATGCAGGACAATGTAGCACTTTAAAGACTAACAAGATGGTTTATTAGATGATGAGCTTTTTATTAGAGATCTGATCTGAGGAAGTGGGTCTGGCCCACGAAAGCTCATCATCTAATAAACCATCTTGTTAGTCTTTAAAGTGCTACATTGTCCTGAATTTAATAAGTTTCTCAGTATTTTTAGAATTAGCTGGTGTTTTTATTTAACTCAGTAACTTACTTTGAGCTGACTGTTTTCACTTGCAACCACTTCAGTCCTACTTTGTGTACTTAATAAAAAACACTTTTGTTTATTATCCAGCCCAGTGTAAATAATTATTACCTGGAGGGAAGCAACTATTGTGCATCTCTCTCTATCACTGATAAAGAGGGCTGACCTTATGCGCTTTCTCTGTGTAAAAGCTTTACACAAGGGAAGATGGATTTGTTTGGGGTTTTGGTCCACTTTGGAAGTTAGTTTTCTGGATGCTCAACTGAATCAGTGTCTGTGTTGTTCTACGGGGGGGCAGTAACTTCAACTCTGTGCCTTGGCTGGAAACGACCAGAACCTCTGGCGCAGCAGGACAGAGTGGTGGGGAGCCCCAGGGGGCAGGAAGGCAAACATCAATGGCTTGATTAGTGTACTGGGGAAAACCCCAAGGGGACTTCTGTGATCTAACCCATCAATATCTGAAGCAACTTATCTCATTTTTAGAAAGTGTCTAGATTTCAAGTTGGTATCCACTTAAATTCAACACGAAAACCAGGATAAAATGTTTCAGTTGTGACAGATGTGTCAAAAATGCAGCTGGCTTGATGTATGTATGCATCCCCCATGACAACATTTAGATTATACAATATCTCAACTATCTTTTTAAAAAAAGGTTTCTAGCCCCCATGATTTGCAAAAAGATTTCCAAATATAAACAGAGATTGACCATTGCAGTGTTGTCTTCATGATTCGGCAGCCTGCATAAAAATCACATAAGTGATCTCCCACACACTAGTCCTTTAATTGGGGTATGATCTCAAGCATATGAATGCTATCATTGATTATTTAATTACTGATCATTTTAGGGGATCAGAAGCTCTCAAGGGATTGGGAACTAGGGTTAGTTATTGGGAGGAAAGAAGTGAAGACAATATATAAAGAAGGGAGAGAAAAAGAAATCAAAACTATCACACCCTACAATTCAGCGTATATTCCTGTTGAATAGCTGATACTGAATGGGACAAAAGTAGAGTTTGGTTATTACATAACAAGCAAATTCTGCCCTTGATCGTTATGCAAAGATTAATGAAACTGTGCTGTGGATGGAGAATAATGCATAATCCTAAATTCGTACCATGTCCCATAATTCAACATTTGAAATTGGCCCTGTGCAGAAGATGAGTGACAACCCTACCCTAGGATGTACAAAACCCCTAAACTCCTAGAGCATACTGAAATGCTGAGATCCTTACTAATTGTATTCTAATATGAGAGAAGATTAGAAAACTGTGGCTTAATAGAGTTCAGTGAATTAAGTGATGGAAGTAGAACCAGATTAATTATATCATCTGCTGAAATTAATGCACAAAATGTATCTGTATTTTCTCTAAGGAGATTGAAAGTAAACCACTGGGAAGTCTGTGATGGGACATACCTAAGAAGTAAGCCATTTATATTCTATAATAAAATCCTCTTTATAGAATCCAATTGAGGCCAGAAAAAAAATCTTGCAAATGTTTATAGTGGCCGGCTATGAATTGGAAGTGGAAGGGAATGGAATTCAGTAAGGGTATGTCTACACTTGCACCCTCTTTCGATAGAGGAATGCAAATGAAGACATTCAGAATTACAAATGAAGCCGGGATTTAAATATCCCGTGCTTCATTTGCATAATCGCGTTATGGCGCTATTTCAAAATAACGCCATATTTAAATCCCAGCTTCATTTGCAATTTAGAATGTCTTCTTTGCATCCCTCTATCAAAAGAGGGTTCAAGTGTAGATATACCCCAAGGCTACGTCTACACTGGCAGCTTCTTGCGCAAGAACTCTTTTGCGGAAGAGTTCTTGTGCAAAAACTCTTCCACAAGAGAGCATCTACACTGCCATGTGCTTTTGTGCAAGAGCATCCATGGCAGTGTAGACGCTCTCTTGCGCAAAAAAGCTCTGATGGCCATTTTAACCATAGGGGCTTCTTGCACAAGAAATTCATGTTGCCTGTCTACACTACAGGCAGTGTCCGGGTTATATGGATCCGACTTACCCCATTTGTAAGTAGGGATCCGATGTGAGGCAACCCCGCACTAGCTGCTTCCCCCCAGCAGACCAGGGAGATGCGAAGCTAGCGCCCACCCGCCCCACAGCAGACCAGGGAGACGTGGAGCAGCTTTTCTCAGCAGACACCTCAGCTTGAGAATAAAGGACTGAGGGAAGTGAGGTGTGGGAGAATAAAACTGAGCTCTGGAGAAATGTTTGGCTAGAGTTTCCCCTACAATATGTACCAGTTCCGACTTACATACAAATTCAACTTAAGAACAAACCTACAGTCCCTATCTTGTACATAACCCGGGGACTACCTGTACCCTCTTCTGGAAGAGCTATTGCACAAGAGGGCTTATTCCTCGTGGGGAGAGGAATAACTCTTCTGGAAGAAGCCCTGTTTTACAACACTGTACTGTAAATTTACTTCTGGAAGAACGCTGGTGCAGTGTAGACAGCCAGCACGTTTTTGCAGAAGAACGGCTGTTCTTGTGCAAGAAGCTGCTAGTGTAGACGTATTGCTTCAGGCCCTCTACAAATTCATATGGACAACCCTGCTTCAGTGATACTGGCTTCACATTTTGAAGGTATTGTTCTGAACTGATAGCATCTGAGGGGTTCTGAACTGATAGCATCTGAGGGTTTGTTTGTCTGAATGAAAGCTGAATCTTGAGAACTGGAAGTCTGGAGAGCTGGAACTTTTAAACCTGCTCCCTGCCAGCACTGGTTCCTGCCTGCCCTTCCCCTCCTCGGTTCCCTGCATGTGAACATGTAACCGCTAACATTTTCAGCGGTTACATGTTTACACAAATATCTGATAGCTAACATCCCTAATTCAAACCCTCTTACACCACCACTACACATACAGAGAAACAACCAACCAATCGCCACACACCAACATGCTGAGAAATAACATTTATAAATGTTTATCTTGGAACACTCTTGCCCTGGAGTATAGAAAATTAAGCTAGTCCAGCAAAACTGTTCTTGTGCATATGCACTTATACCAGCCAAGAAGGCTTTTTGCCAAAGTAATTACATCTCCAGTAAAAGAGGTTTTGACGCTGTAGTTATGTTGTAAGAAACACCTACACCCATAACCAACATAGCTATATCAGCAAAATTTGTAAGAATAGACCAGACCTAATAAAGACTAGACTGCTTATCTACAATCTCCACAGACAAGATTTAGAAAGTTAATTTCCTTTTAAAGACCCAGTTTTGATCTTGTATACTAACAATCTACCAAAATCAAAATTGCAGAGAAGAAAAACGTTGTATATGGTAACAACAAAGATACCAATACATAAAACTATATTATCTTAGAAGAGGGGTCTACATGAAAGCCAATGGGTGAAAGGTGGTTGTTGTGTTAGGTAATCTGTCAGCGGATGAGTGGAACTTTTTTGTTTTCTTTAAAAAAAATAGTATTTTATTTAATGACTGGCAGGGAAGGGCCAGTTTCATAAAACAGCAGAGACAAGCACCCCAGGACAAAAACGGAATGACTCGATATTTTGATTGGTTGAACCCAGTATACATGTATATTAAAAATACCTCTCAAAAGTAAAGACTACCGGCCCTTCCCTTGTTGTTTTGCCTTCATGAAATTCATATTGCTGACAAGTTAAGCTTTAAAATCAGAGTTGTGTTGTCAATGATGCGACCAGCAGTGAAAACAAGGGGAAAAAAAATCTCAGCTTGTACATTCAGTAGGGTTATTTCACTTTTAATTCCTTTCTTTCACTGACATCTATGTTCTGAGCACTGGCCTGATAGCATTTGACAGCTCATCATGCATATTAACCTTGAAAGAGAACTGTGATCCAAAGTGACAACATTCTTAATATGATCTATGGTTAATGCTACATCCAAAAATGTCTATAAAAAACTTGATCAGATAAAAGAATGTGTATAAAAACTGTAGGAATTCCATAGTAATCATGCCAAATCACTAAAACATTTTCAATTTGCTATTCTTGTTTGGTGCACTAAACCACAGTAGGTGTTGGCAAACAAAACTGGGCCTCAGGCATGTACAAATGACCTGTTTTCTTGAATTCCTGATGTGGCAAGCTAGCACTCTAGTAATGATAACCTACTCACGTTTGTCAAGTTGCACTTAGGTGGCAGGGTGCAGATTGGGTGCAAAAGAGTGGCTAGATTTTAAATATCTGTTCAGAAAATATTACTAAAATGTAAGTGTTCTGAGAGAAGTAAGGGATGGATTAGATTTAGTGGTCTCTCTCAATGTTTCCATATTTAAATTTAATTGGGGGAAGCTGTGGCAGGGATATAGCATTGTTTCAGTGCTAAAATCTGTGGAGTCACAATTCAAATGCCCATTTTAGACAAGTGATCATGAACGGGTCAATTGCGATTAACTGGTCCATCCTGGGGACTCTCCCTGTCAATCGTGATCTCCAGTAGTGTAGCAGGGCTGCCACTAAGGCTGACTCCCTGCCTGCCCCAGCCCCAACTTGCTCTCAGATGCATCCAGGGTAGCCCTGTAGCTCCGGGGGAGGGAGAGGGAGAGCAGGGATCTTTGCATGCTGCTCCTAACTGCGAGCACTATCCCTGCAGTTCCCATTGGCTGGGAATGAGGAATTGTGGCCAGTGGGATCTGAGGGGGTAATGCCAGTGTTGGCCCCTTCTGAGAGCAGCATGGGGCCAAGGCAGGAAGCTCTCTTCCCTCCCCCTTAACCTTGTGTACTGCCAAATGGGAGCCCCTGCAATAAGTGCTGCCTGTCAGAAGGCCACACCCCATTCCCCCTCCTATAGCCAGCCAGCACCCTGCACCCACCCCAACACTTGGCCCCCCTCCTGCACGCTTTCCAGAACTGTCCATAGGAAGATTCAGGGATGCTGCTCCAGGTGCTGCATTTTGCAGTGCCCCAGGGACAGCTGTCTCAACTGTCCTATGGACAGGTCCCAGGGGGACAGGTCCTGGCATGGGGGTCAAGTTCCCCCCCCCCCATTGGGAGATATGGAGAAGCTTGCTCTGCTTTGCCCAGCTTCCTGTTGCTGAGTGAAGAGGGCACACTGGGTCTGGCAAGGACAGCAGAGCAGGCTGCTGTGCTGTTCTAAACCCTGAGACTGCAGAGGGGGAGGGAGGGAGAAAAAGAGGTCCCTTCCTGCAGGTAACCACTACCTGGACTTGCATGGGGGGGGGCAGAGAAGGATGTGAGCAGGTGGGGCAGGCCTCGGGCAAAGGAATGGCTCTGCAGACAAGTACCTTATCCACTGTAGGAGGAGGAGCCCCCCAGCCTCCCTACAATCTGGGCTCCCTTCCTTATGCTTCCTTCATTTGTTCTAAGGGTGCCAAGCCCATGCAGGGTGGGTATTGAACCCTTAACCTCTGGCTCAAGAGACAGGTTTCTTATCCACCGCACCACTAGAGGAGCCCACAAGCACCCTCCCTTCAGGGCCCCTTTTATCCTTCCTGTGTTCAAGGGCGCCAGCTCCATCCCTGGGAAAGCTACTGGTGGCTGCACCCAGGGCGCACTCCCCCGACAGCCACCCCCACAAGCTTGGTGCTGGCTGGACCCGGCCCCCTTGGAACAACGGACGGAGAAGGGGGGTCCTGAAGGCAGGGAGGTTGGGGGGCCCTCCAGGGGCACAGCAGAAAAGGAACCTGCCCTCCGAGGTTGAGAGCCCGAGCCTCGCCCCAGACTCCCCACCCTGCAAGCCCCGCAGCCCAGCCTGGGGAAAGCGAGCGAGAGGCGGCCAGGCAGTGATGGGGAGGGGGATGAAGGGAGTGTGGGGGAGACGGGGCAGGGATGCCCTCACCTCGGGCACCTCGGGCTGCAGCGGGGAAGGGGAAGGCGAGACCCCCCCCCACACACACACACGTGGCAAGCAGCCCCCCACTGCACGCTACCCACCGGCTGGCGCCCAAGCGCTCTGCGCCCGGCTGCAGCCGCCCCGGTGCCCAGCGCTGCCCCGCCGCGAGCGCTCACCTGCACGTAGCTAATGGGCGTGGTGGTGCCTTCGATATCCAGCAGCACCGCAGCCACCTCTGCAGGCACCGGGAGCAGCACCATCGCCGCGCGCCGGGGCAGGCAGCGAGGGGAGCGCGCGCCGCCAGCACAGCCTGGGCACCAGCGGAGGGGGACCAGTGGGGAGCGCACCACGTGGGGGGAAGAGGGCGCTGCTCCAGCCATCCAGGCGCTGGCTGGCATCTGATTGGCGGCTGAGAAACGAAGGGTGGAGCTTGGCTTGGCTGCCATAATGCGCCTGCAGGGCGGCTGCGGCGGTCGCAAAGGGGGGGGGGGGGAGAGGCGGGGTTGCGTTGTGAGCTTGCAGTGCGGGACGTTGCCTGAAGTATGTCCTAGGCCTGATCGGCAGCGTGCAATTGCAATTCGGATTGGACACGCTAATGGCTTCGAGAGAGGGACAGTGCGTGGGGTGCATGATACACAGGGTGCAAAGTGCATCGGGTGCGTTGCACAAAGTGCTTGCTGGTGGGTCAAGGACACCTCCTCATGCACGCATATAAACCCCGCTGTACTCCCAATAAGCATAATTAAAGAACTTGTCCTCTCAATCTAAGAGCAAAGAGTCGGCTCTGGCTCAGACCGTGCCTTTGCAGATGCCGAAGGCTGAACTTGACCCGGAATTTGTCCTGCCCTAGGGCGATCCCTCGCTAATGCAGTTCATTCCCCTGTCGGACTTGTGTAAATTGCGGCATGACATGGATTTCTAGGCTGTATGCTCCCAGCTGCCGAGCTATGTGGCGATACAGCGAGGTTGCATATCTGGTGAGAGGTTTGTCCTCCACCTCTCAGGAAGTAGGCTCTGGAAGGCGGGATGGAAGCAGCTGTCTGCAGGAATGGCGTCCTGACTTTGCAGAAGCAGCTGCCTGCCCTCCACAACCGATCTGATACAATCATGAACTCAGGTTTCCTAAACTCTCAGCTGCTTCAGCTGCAGCGATGTGAAGTTGGGGGATTTTTGCTGCCGGTCTTGATCTATCGCCTTTCCTTTTTCCGTGTGCACGAGGGGAGTATTTACTCTCTCGGGACTTTGCTGTGGCAAAATGCAGGACAATGTAGCACTTTGCTGTGTGTGTCACACTCCCCGGGAGCTCAGCGCTTTGCGCAGGGAGCGGAGGGAGCAGCGAATGCATGAGGACAGTGCATGCCTAGCAGGGAGGCTGGGGCGGCTGGTATCCCCCGCTCCCCTCGTTGGTCACCCAAGCCCACGTGCCACCGCCATTGCCTGCGCGGCTCCAGCGCCTGGCTTGGCAGCGCGAAGTCAGACGGGGCAATGCGCCCCCTCCTCCCGGAATCGCTACTGCGCCTGCGCCGCCGGGCTGCGCTGATTGGCTGCCGGAACGGGTATATAAAGGTGGCGCAGGCGGTGCCCGGATCTCTTCCGCCGCCATTTTACTGCTCCGTTCTCTGTTCGTAGCTTTCTCTCGCGTCTGCCCGAGCCGCCCTGCCCCGCCATGGAGGACATGACCGAGTACAGCGGCGGCCTGGAGGAGTTCGCCGAGGGCTCCAAGATCAACGCCAGCAAGAACCAGCAGGACGATGGGTACGAGCCGGGCGGGCGGGTTCTCCATGTCCTCCCTGCACCCCCCCCCCCTTGGGAGTTGCTCGCGCTCGCCCGCCCCCTCCCTGCAAGGCTGGGGGGGGGGGGGAATCTCGTCTTCGCGTTCTCTTTGTGTCTCCTTCTTGACCTGTTTTCGAGAGGGCGGGACTATGTCAATCACTGGGCCGTGACGTAACCGGCAACCAATGGGAAGCGGGGCCGGAGCGCGCGCTGGCTGTCCGGGGCAAGCTGCGCGCGCGCGCGTGCGCTCCTGCCACGCCGCGTCCCGGCTCGCGCGGGCGGGCCTCTAGTTGCAGCCCGTCGGCCGAGCGTCTGAGCGGGCGGCAGCTTGTCGGGCGCCCGGGAGAGTTCAGGGCAGGGAGAGCTGAAGCATTGCTTCCGAGCGCGTTAGCAGGGGGCCCGCAGCCTCAGGCCTGAGTGTATTCGTGCAGAGGTGCCCCGATCAGCTGGCCACAAGCGCCCAGCCTGCAAACACTTAGGGCTACGATTGAGCTCACTGCCATGTATGTGATTCGTGGGACTGAAGTTAAATGCATGCATCCATGTTTTGGATCGGGGCCTGAGGATTTTAAATGCATGCATCCATGTTTTGGATCGGGGCCTGAGGATTTTAAATGCATGCATCCATGTTTTGGATCGGGGCCTGAGGATTTTAATACCTTTAAATAGTTATACGGAATTATGCGTGTGTACGTTTGGAGCCCCTGAAAATAAGTTTAGTGAACTGAATGTTGTCTGATCAATTGGGAAATTTTACCTCTTTGGTATTATAGTTTCTTTGGATCTTGAAGTGATTTGCCAAGTGCTCTGCTTTTCATTAAACACTTTGTTTTTCTATTCTAGCAAAATGTTTATAGGAGGCCTCAGCTGGGACACAAGCAAGAAAGATTTGACTGAGTATTTGTCTCGGTTTGGAGAGGTGGTGGACTGCACAATTAAAACAGATCCAGTGACTGGGCGGTCCAGGGGATTTGGCTTTGTGCTCTTCAAAGATGCTGCCAGTGTTGACAAGGTATGGAGGGTCTGTATGATTGGATTTAGTAATCATTTGGGATTTGATGGTTTTCTGAATCTCTTGTGTGTGTGACAATTTTTTAGGTCTTGGAATTGAAGGAACACAAGCTGGATGGCAAGCTAATTGATCCTAAAAGGGCAAAAGCACTGAAGGGAAAAGAGCCACCCAAAAAAGTGTTTGTTGGTGGACTGAGTCCAGATACATCTGAAGAACAGATTAAAGAATACTTTGGTGCTTTTGGAGAGGTATTGTATAACTATTTTTAATACTTACTTCTGTGTTGGGCACAAAGTTCAGTCTTCCTATGGCAGAAATATTGTGAACAGGATATTATAGTTGGACTAAAAAGGTCCATGTCTGATTTGAGATTTGAAAACATGGTAACTGCAAGTTGTAATGCTAGTTTTTGAAACAAAATACAGAAATTATACTGCAGTAAAATATGTAGTTGGATCAACTTGGAGCTTAACAGTTCTATTGGAACTGTTCCCTCTTAACAAATAGTTCTGTACTATTTTGATTGTTTATAAATTGCAGTGGGATGGTTATTGTATTTTTTTAAATATCCTATTAAGTTGGCATGAAATTTGATTTCCACTTCAGTGTTATGTGGGATATAAAACATAAACATGGCTTGTATTTAACTTTTGTTTACAGATAGAAAATATCGAACTTCCAATGGACACAAAGACAAACGAAAGGAGGGGTTTCTGTTTCATCACATACACAGATGAAGAGCCAGTAAAAAAATTATTAGAAAGCAGATACCATCAGATTGGTTCTGGCAAGGTATGGATGGATGTTCTTGTTTCAGAGATCTAATATTGACAGTTCAATAATTTGGGGAGTGTTTGTTTATGGTGCCTAGTAGTGTTTTTATATATGTACCTTATCTGTTTTACAGTGTGAAATCAAAGTAGCACAGCCCAAAGAGGTGTATAGACAGCAGCAGCAGCAGCAACAGAAAGGTGGAAGAGGTGCTTCATCTGGTGGCAGAGGTGGCGGCAGGGGACGTGGCAGGGGTGAGTTTAAAACTTTAAAATGTGTATGTAAGGATGAATGCATTTTAAGTTCTTGTTTTGGCTTATTCTAAAAAGGGTTCTCCCAACCAAATATTATGTGGCGAATACATGAGTGGAAAATAAGTTGTTTGTACTGACTTAATCAAAACACTTTTAGTGAACCCTTACTTGCATTACAGGTACTAACAGGTTGCAAATTCCTGGATTTAGAAGCTGTTCCTTAAAAGGCATCATTTGAATGCCTGATATTTACTTCAAAGCTGCGTGTATTCAGTCTGACACATAATGTTGACATGGGAAGGGAGCCATGCTATCTCCTGACAGAAGTGCAGGAGAGATTTTCCAAACAAAGGAGAGCCAGATATAATGCAAGATTGAAAATAAGTAATCCTGTTAACTGATGATTCCCCAGTTCTTAACTTCATGGATCAGAACAAAAGTTTTTGTACTACAACTAAATATTGAGATTCATATTAAAGAAGCTCTAGAGGAAATGGAAATTTCTTTAGAAAAAGGCAAGCTGTGCCTACCCTTGTTCACATGCACTTTTATAGGACAGGGTCAAGTTAATTGTATCAAATGAAGACCCCCCAAGTCATGCATGTATAGTATACTGTACTATATTGTATGTATACTTGTAGAATGAAGGGATCCTTACCTGTAGCCATTAGAGATCACATTTGATACCTATCTTAAAATTAAACTTAACTGCTACATTTTATTTCAGGTCAGGGACAAAACTGGAACCAAGGATTTAATAACTATTATGATCAAGGATATGGAAATTACAACAGCACTTACAGTGATCCAAGCTATAGTGGTTACGGTGGATATGATTATTCTGGCTACAATTATCCAAGCTACGGATATGGACAGGGATATGCAGACTACAGTGGTAAGAATGTTTGCTGTATGTGGGGGCTAAGTGTAATAGATCTTCTTTTTTCTAATATTTTAGTATGCATAGTATTTCATTGTTAGATCTCAAGCAAATTGTGATGTTAAGTATTTCATAAAACTGTAAACGTCTATGCAGGCAATGGCAGGAAAACTGTATTTCTTGAGAGTTGTCTGAGTCAACAATTGGATGTGAAATATAATTTTTCATTCTCTCAACAGGTCAACAAAGCACATATGGAAAAGCATCCCGAGGTGGCGGCAATCACCAAAACAACTACCAGCCATATTAAAGGAGTACATAGTACTTGGGGGGGCAGCAGGTGTGTATATAAGTGCAAGCACCACTTTCAATATGTCTAATCTAATTTAAAGATCAATAGACAAATTAAAATGAGTAAACACATTTTTCTCTTGTAGTCTGACTTTTTAAACTAAACTTTGTTAACTTAAAAGATTTTTTTTAAAAACATGCTTTGCCTAAAGTGTCTATAGATCTTTAACTTCGTAAAATGTGATTTCATCTTCTTTAGTACTTCAGAAAAACTTAAGAGTTTTTCTGTTTGCGTTGTGTACCAGGTGATCTAGAGGAATAATTAAACTTATTAGAAGTATTAACAGGTAAAGTACTGAAATGGGTACAACTTAAGGAAAACAAGAATGTTGTCTTCTAACTCTGACATTATACCTTGTTTGTACCCGCCAGCGGGAACTTCATTGCAGGCCGTGTGTCACCCTGACCACGTCTATCTCTGGGGGTCGCACGTTGCAGGCAGAGCGCAAGGCATACACCAGAAAACGCTGTCCTGTGGTATGGTCTCTTCCAACTTCATGTACCAGCGTAAAGATTAAAGTGGAAAACTTCAGACTTTGGCTTCTTTTTAATCTTTTTGAAGATTAAGTGTCTTAACTTAAATGGTTTTTTACAGGAGTTAAAGTACATAAATGCCTTTACAGCTTAATCATTTTGGTCTTCTGTTTAGTGTTGTATTTCAATTGTGGAGCCTCATTTTAAGTGTGCATTCTTTAAGATTTAATGCTTGCTTTTTCTTTTTATAGCTAATAGTGAAATCTGCAAACCAAAACGAACTTTTAAATCTGGAAAAATATTAAAGATCATATGCACACAAACTACATCATGCTAATGTTTTTTGGCAATGTTCATTAACAAGAATTAAGTTAGGCTAATTGTTTTTCTTAACAGCATTTCTAGTGGAAACATTTTTCACAGCCCAGTTTGACACACACACAAATTGTAACTTCTTGCTTAATTTGCAGACTCCTTGTTCTGAAACAGCTTCCTGAGTGGGCTGAAATGCTATATTTGGGGAGATGAAAGATTTCTAGTTACCAATAACGTTAAATATGCATATGATCTTTAACCATGAAGAAAGGAATAAATAGAGGACTTAAAGCAGTTCATGAAAATGGACCTTTTAACAAATCTTGTAAAAGTTGCGCAGATCTGATAAGTCATTTTGTCTTGTTTGTAGGTGGAGATACCACAGTAAAGTCATCTTGCAGAACATCAGGATTGAATGGAGAGTGGTCTTCATGACATGAAATGACTTTTCTAAAAGACTTTTTAGACTGACACAATCGTGTCCAACTGTATATAGCGGCTGATTAGTTTTCTTTATGGTTTTTACTTTGTCTTTTTTTGCCATCTGTGTTATGACACAATGTGGACTTGTGTTTATACAAATTTTATTTGTATAATTTCATGTTAAGTGATTCTTGAATAAATGCTTACCTATGTGATTCTGTCTTCCTTTGCTGCTTAGTTTTGTAAGCTTTAATTTTTAATTAAGCCGTTTCAAGGACCGCAGTCTTTCCAGATCTGGGGGGAGAGCCTGTATTGGAACCAGGGCCTTGAATGCCTTTCTGGGCCCCTAATTTCCTCAATATAAGCTCAGGGAATTGTTTGAAGTCTTAACATCGTCTGACTTTTAAAACATGCTGTTAAATGATTACATGGCTTCTTGTTGCACTAAGATAACTAAGACCATCTTAAACGTGTTTGAAATCATCCTGTCACCTCTTCCTGTTGTACCCCACGATCATTTTGACACACCTTGTGTTAGCATTTCATATTTCTTGCTGTTGAATTTAATTGCTATGGACTTCCTACTTGGAGCAGTTTTGTGCAATGTGATGGGGTTAACTGTGTACAAGTTTGAGCCTTTGGGATGCTGGTGGATGTTCACTGTTTCTAGAGAGCCTAACGTTTTTATATTAAATGGCTTACTCTAATAACTGGACAAGAAAGGAACTAGTTAAATGTGATGAGAAAGCAAAAAGTCAATCATTTCCATTAATGCACGTAGCAATTAATAGATTATCATACTGTAGTGAATTTAACTCCATTTTCAGTTAAGGCCTGTGTTCCAAAAATGTATAATGCATTAAATTATATGTATTGATCAATAACTTGGTTACATTTAAAATAGTTAATGAACTGTCTGAATGGGGAGTCCCAAGTAGTTGAGTCGTCTTGATGTTCAGTGAGTTTTACCTATTGCTAAAGGGTTTTTTTAAGTAACAGGTTTGTCTAAATAAGTGTTGATGAATGGTTTAATGGCTAGCATATAAACTCTAGCTCTATTATGCAAAGCCTCAATATTCTAGGGGATCTGGTCAACTTTT
Organism: Pelodiscus sinensis; assembly: GCF_052426305.1. Taxonomy (NCBI): domain Eukaryota; kingdom Metazoa; phylum Chordata; order Testudines; family Trionychidae; genus Pelodiscus; species Pelodiscus sinensis. The sequence continues at coordinate 125,236,893 of NC_143055.1, forward strand.
TTAGCAACAGTTCACTAGTGTAGAACTGACTTAATTCCATGCTCTGAATCTTGGAGCCAGAAGCACTGTAGTCCACACTGGTTTAGGTCTTAACTTTGCAGCTCTCCATAAGTAGTTCAACCTGGCCATGCACACATGCATGTCTAATCATGGATTTAAAATATATTGTTTAGAAGACAGATGGGACTTTATTCACAGCAGTATAAGTCTTTTCTGTACTGTTTTGTCCATCTTTTATGTCCTTTGCATCTTTCATTTCTTTCCAGTGTATTTGCTCATTGGATTTGTTGGTCTCATCTGCCTTTCCATGTAAAAATGGGTTGCTTAACATAATTCTTTGCTCAAGCACTGCTGCAGCTTGGACAGATCTGGCAATGTTGGGGGGAATGCTAGTAAAGATGCCTGTAGATGATCTACATTACATCTCATGCTGTTCCTGGTGATAAAATAATTACAGCTAATGTGTACTACTCTTAAACTACTGATGCTGGTAGACCAGCGTGGGAAGCCAATATCAGCAGATATGGCCCTGTTGAACTATTTGATGGCGCTGGCAATTAAATTAATGCCTAGTTGCTGGTAGGAGTAGCTTTTGCTCCCTTTAATTACCTCTGCATTTCTGAAGTATACATGTTTGTCAATTAGTGTTGTATGTTAACTGTAGTTATTTGGACTGTAGAATGACAAATCTAAATTATTTTCTTCAACATAGTGATATAACTTGCTATATTATCAGAGCTTTGATTCTTTTTATTTTGTCATAAATGGTTATATCTTTCTTGTATGGTGATCTTTCACGAGTTACTCATCCTCTTTGCCTCGGGCTGCTTTCTAAAGACAATTTTTTTGCCTGAAATTATAAAAAACAATGAATGAAGCCTTTTAAAGTCCTATTTAGACCTTAGTTGAAAAGTGCTATAGAATTTAAGACTAGTATTTCAGAGAAATACAAAATAAGCATCTTTCTACAGACTCTAAACTTGTACTCAGCCTAGTACTTGAAGTCAGTAGACCTGTATAAGGGCTATTTAAGATACATCTTGGAAACTATATATTGCTAATTTTCATGGGAATCTTACATGTAAACTTTTATTACAAGGTTTACAGGCTATTTAATGGGCATTGTCTCCCTTAATCTGGGTCATCTTTTTGTAAAGATGCTAGACATTATGAAAAGGTTCCTACTCTGTATCTTTAAATATTCTTCATACATAATCCAAATACAAAGATGGTCTCTGGTCCCTGCCCCAGGATACTTATGAATTCTAGAAATGTTTTTGTTTTCCCAAAATGTCCCATTACCAATCTAGAAAAACTAGCCAGCATGTCTGTATGAAGAACATTGTGCTCAACTTGAAAGTGTAAATTTTGCCAGCTGAGTAGTCGTCTTCTGTTCAGTCTCCTCTTTTTGCAAGATTAAACTACAGCTTTCCTTTAGTGTACTTGTAACATGTTTTTTTCCACCATCTGCTATGAATTTTAATACTTTACTTTTGCTCTGCTTTTATGCCTTTCTCCCCTCATTTACAGCTGCTTGCCCTTCAAGCTGGCCTCAGTTAATCAAGGTTTCTTTGGTTGCATCTAGCTGCTTTTCTCTGCTTTTTTTTTTTTAAAGATGCACTAGTAGTAGGTATTGACTCATCCAAACAGTGTGGCTTGTGCAGAACCAGCACACAGAAGACTGCACAAATGTAATTTAAAATGACACTTCTCAGCATAGGTCAAGTTTTTAAACACATGGGCTACGTCTACACTGGCCCCTATTCCGAAATAGCTATGCTAATTTCCAATTTTGGAATAGGGAAATCTGCGGGGGATTTAAATATCCCCTGTGGGATTTAAATAAACATGTCTGCCGCTTTTTTCCGGCTTGGGGAAAAGCCGGAAAAAAGCATCTAGACTAGCGCGATCCTCCGGAATAAAGCCCTTTTCCGGAGGATCTCTTATTCCTACTTTCAGATAGGAATTTCCCTATTCCAAAGTTGGAAATTAGCATGGCTATTTCGGAATAGGGGCCAGTCTAGACATAGCCATGCTGAAAAACCAAGGTCTTTTACTAATCTTAGAATTACTTACGTGGGTAGTCAGCGTCTCTGCTTATGTATAGGTAGTAAACGAAGACCTAGTCTCAAATACTTTTTCTCTTTGGTTAAAAGAGTATCAGATTAGTAGAATCAAATTACCACATTTTTTTTCCCAAAGTCTTTTGTTATCCTAGTGCCTACTTCAGATAAGACTTTTTTTGGGTAGGGAGAGGACTATCCTGATACTCAAACTAGAGTAGGCATTTCTGTTTTAGCTCAATTTTCTCCTCCACTCACCCCCCCCCCCCTCCCAAAATCACTTATTTTAAAGACTACAACAGCCCTACATGTGAGGATAAGCTATTACCATAAGGTCTAGAGTTGAGAAGACAATAGACACGCAGTAGAGGAAATACTTGTAGCAGTCTAAATGTGATCGAACATGGAGGATGAAATGCTAGCTCATTACAACTAATAGAAAATTAGTCAGCAACACAGGCTACATCTACACTGGCCACAATTTCCAGAAAAGCCATGCAAATCAGGTAAGTCAGGATAGGGAAATCCACAGGGGATTTAAATAAACATGTCCACTGCTTTTTTCCGGCTTGGGGAAAAGCTGGAAAAAAAGCATCTAGACTGGTGCAATCCTCTGGAATAAAACCCTCTTCCGGAGGATCTCGTATTCCTCCTTTGAAGTAGGAATAAGAGATCCTCCGGGAAAGGGCTTTATTCTGGAGGATCGCACCAGTCTAGACGCTCTTTTTCTGGCTTTTCCCCAAGCTGGAAAAAAAGCGGTGGACATGTTTATTTAAATCCCCTGTGGATTTCCCTATCCTGATTTGCATGGCTTTCCTGGAAATTGGGGCCAGTGTAGACATAGCCTAGTAGTTTAGACTGAGGATTACATACTTGGCCATACACTGATTCTTTAAGCGTAAGGATCTGCTTGTACAACTCTTGAGTCTTTTCTGAGACCTGCCTTCTAATACAAGTTATTTTAAAATGGGTTAAATAGCAAATTGTTTACAGTTTGAGTGTCAACTTTGATATGTTTTTTGGAATCAGCCTTTCCTCTTCTAAAAGGGAAGGGGTGGGAAATAATTTCTAAGTACTGACCAGTGTCTTCTAACCAAATAGCTTTATGATATTTTGAATGCAATCGTTTTTAAAAACATACCTTTTTTTCCTACTGGCTTTCCTGGAGCCTTCTAGTACTAACATTTCCTTCTTGTGCAAGCAGGTACTTTTCCCCCTTCCTCTCTGTTCGTGCCCCCCCCCCCCAAAAATGTAGTAATCCTTTCTCCTTGCCACAGCACAAGGACTGCCTACAGCTACATCTAGACTGCAAGCCTCTTTCAAAAGAGCGTCTACACTGTGATCAGTACTTCCGAAAAAGCAAGCTGCTTTTTTGAAAGAAAGCACCCAGGCAGTCTGGATGCGCTTTCAAAAACACCCTGTTTATATTCAAGAACACCTTTTTTCCCCGAAAGAGCACTTAAAAAAAAAAAAAAAGGGTGTTCTTCCTTGTGAAATTAGGTTTAGGGCTGTGGGAAAAAAAAAAAAAGCTGTGTTTTTGATTTAATTTCGAAAGAACGTGGCTGTTGTCTAGAGGCAAGTGAAGTTTTTTCGAAAGAACCCTTGAGTCGGGACCCAGCCTCGGAGAGCGAGTCCTTTCCCTTTCAAAACACACTGATGGAGCTGGGCTCATCTGCCCTCGCGGAGCCACTCGGGCCTGGGCGGCGACTCCGGGACGAGACCCCTCTGCGGGGGCTGGTGGACTCCAGGCTTCCCTGACGGATGGTAGCGCAGCGGCAGGGGCGTAGCTAAGCTCTCGCTGCCGCCAAGCCCCCCCCCCCAGCAGCGGGGTGTTGGCGGCCGGGCCCCCCGCCCCTGCGGTTACACGCGTCGCGCTCTCCCCTCGCAGTTTATCACCGCGCAGGGGCCGGCGGAGCCTCCGCCTCGTGAGGCCTCAGCCCGGCCCCCGCGCGTCCCCCCTCCGCGCCGGGAGGCTCCTGTCGCCTCGCGGGCGCGTCGGCCGCTCTGCCCCGCGCGCGCTTCCTCTCGCTGGCTGCGCCGACGGGCCGAGCGTGCCTCCAGCAGAGGCGGAAGGCGGGCTGGGGGGGGGAGGGGGTCACCTGATCGCCCTGCGTTCCTTCCGCCCGCCATTTTACGTTTGGTTCGCGGCGGCGGCGCCATTAAAGCGGGAGAAGGAGGCTCGGCCCGCCCGGCCCGCAGCCGCCACTCGCAGCGCCAGCCGCCGCGCTCGGAGCCGGCAGGCGGAACGAGGGGGCAGCCGCGCGCGCCGGTCTCGAGCTCGCCGCGGCTCCCGGGGCGCGGCGACGTCATGTCGGAGCAGCTGTTCGCGGGGGACTCGGCGGCCGGCGGCGGCTCGGCGGAGCAGGCGGAGCAGCAGGAGGGGATGGCGGGGGCCGGGGCGGGTGGCGCGGAAGGGGGAGGAGGCGGCGGCGGCGGCGGAGGAGGCGGCGGCGGCGGCGGCGCAGAGTCGGAGGGAGCCAAGATAGACGCGAGCAAGAACGAGGAGGATGAAGGGTGAGTAACGGCCGCCCCGGGCAGAGAGGCGGCTCCCGGCCGCGCGGCGGGATTTCCCCGCAGGGCGCTGCTGCGGCGGCCGCCAGCCCTGGCGCGGTTTGCTCCGGAGCCCCGGGAGCGCGTTGTGTCCGCAGCCGGGCTGCCTGTCTCCGCCCCCGCCCGGCGGGAAAGCGCCTCGGGCCGCGGCGGGAGAGGCCGCGCGATTGTCACCGCCCCTGCGGGGAGCCCGGCTTGCTGTGCCTGCAAGCGCGGGGTGAGGGGGGGGACGCCGCTGTCCCTCAGGCGCCTGGCTGGGACCCTGTGGGTCGCCCTAGGAAAAGTTCAGTAGTTGCACTGCGACTAGCTAACCCGCTCCCCCCGACCTGCCCTTGCGCCCCGTAACATCACTCCCGCTGGCAGCAGGATCGAGCCCCATCGACGCAGCCGGCGCGATCCGTTCCCCGGCCCGCTTGACTCCGGCAGCAAATGCCCGAGTGCGCTGTCACTGCAGCGCTCGGAACACTTCTCGTTGTCCGTTTGTTTACTTTGTGCATCGACTGCATCTGAGATATGGGCTAGTTCTGCTCAGAGCTGGGTTATGTAATGCAGTGCGGCTGTACCTGAGTCCTATTGAAATTGTGAAGCTCGTAATGAGACTAACTTAATCTCAGGTTGACGTTGTAAGGGACTGTTCTGGTTCCCATAGTTATTGGCAGAATGGAATCCAGAAACTCCTCCTTAATGTGGGATGTCTCAGCTAGTGTTGAGAACCGACTTACCCCCCGCACCTTTACTAAAACTAATGTGCTCTGCGGGTAAAACTATATGCTATTCCAAGGTATCAGTAGCTCCCAATCTCTCTTTTTCTGAAAACCTCTTTTCTCCAGTCTCACCCACTTCAAAACACGGTATTTTTACACTTATTTATGTCTTCATTTAGCTTTAAAGAAGGTAATTCTAGTATCTACTGTGAAATAGACATTGAATCTTTATTTTAGGGTTTTATGCTCTTCCCATCATTGTAGTGCCTTCTATGAAAAGTTTAGAGCAACAGCAAACTCTTTAGTGGACTTCATGGATTCTGACTGTTCTCAGGATGAAAACTCTGCCTGGAGGGTTTTTTTTTCCCCAGGCTTTTAGTCTCACTTTTAGAAAACAGAAATGGCATCTTAACTCAGTCACATCTGCTTCTCCTTAGCTGCCTGAAATAGTGTTCACTGCTTTTTTCACTTGTTAGCACTACAGAGGCAACCCACCAAAAGTGAGATGGATTGTATTTCTCCTTGCGTCTCAATACGATTCTGTTAAATTCTATATTCTGCACAGAAGCCAAAAAGAACTTTAGTTTTTATTTTGTTTTTTTAAATTGATTTTACAGGGATTGTAATACTCTCTCTGAAAGGCAATATGGAATGCTACAATGTCATTAGCTTCTTTTCAGGCTAGAACTGCACTCCAAAATGTGCATTGTTCAGAACACTTAAGAGTGTTCAAAACTATAATTAAATCTAGAGTTAAGGTCTGTGTGGATTGGCGGTTGAGGTTTGGGTTAGGCAAGACAGAAGTGACCATAATTTTCCTAATCAAGACAAATCTTTAAATCAGAATGGGGAGCCCATTGCTGCTCCTGTTCAAGAGCATCTATCTATTCAGTACCTCTGGAAAATCAGGCCACTTCTGTTTAGGTGTGTAACTGTAAGCACTGACATTGGAAAAAATTTAGCCAATGATTGCAGTTGGTGCATTAAAAATTAGTCATTGGGAAGGTGATGTAAACATCAGGAAACTAAATTATAACACAAGTGAAAGATTTTTAGTTGCATTACCAAGAGTGATACTAAGGCATGCACATAATTTATTACTGAGAGACAGTTTTGAGTTGTGAACATCCATCTATAGCCTATTGATATGTACTGTGCTAATTGCGTGTTTTAGCTTGTTTTTGCTTGTAATGTTTCTGACCCCTTTGCTGGTGTCATTTTAATGGCTGTTGTTGGCTCTTGCTCATCTTCAAGTTGTTTAAGGCACTTAAACATCTGCTTGACAGTTAGCTACAATGATTGAGCTAAAGCTTATAAAAAGGTATAAATAAGATTGTAATCCTAACAGGCTAAAAATTGAATTTTGATCAGTTACTGTATTGGTTGGTTATCCTCTAGCGATTCAAACTCCTCCCCATGGCTTTCTGAAGCGGCAGCAGCACAGCGGGAAGAATGGTAAAACTTTACATTTATTTCTAAATGCTTAAGGGTTCTGATAGCAATTAATTGAAAAGCACTTTAAGGGGCAGCTGTCTGGTTTGTGCCGCTAACTGGCAACTTTTTATCCTCAGAACAAATTCCCAGAGGAATAGGATATATGCATTGTGAAATTACAAAATGTTCCATGTGCAGGGTCTAATGTATAGGCTTAAAAATTGTATTACTGAAATGACTTGTGTTGAATATCTACCATTTTTTCAAACTAGATGCACTGTATTAGCGTTCTTTTATGTTAATGGAGAAATATCTAAATATTGACCGAGTGTTGTTAAATGGATTTAATGTCCTGATTTTCATCCTTAATGCACTTTTCTTCCATTTCCAAGTAATATGAAGTGAGGTTTACTGAAAATAAATGTTTTGTTTTAAATAGTACAAGCCGTTATATTGTAAGAGGCAAAAGTCTTACTGAATTTGCTGCAAAAAAGGTTGTCGTATATTGTTTGTGAAAAATTCTCAGTGAAATCAGTCCTTAAACTTCTGAAGGCAACTGCTAATAATTCAATCCTGCTTTCATTAACTCAGTTTACTAATTTGGAATGGTTCTCCCCCTCCCCACAGACCTTCCAGGGGTGACACCAGTAGAAGGACAGGTTCACTGAATGACTAACTTCCATATGGTGGATCTTTCTCCCACCCTCTGCAAAAATGTGGTTGAAATCCTCCTGATTTCCCCCTCTCCTTCCATAATAGCTTGACTAAAAGCAGGGAGAAAAATTTTTTTTTTTTTTAAATTTCAAAAACTAATCTCTAATTTCCCAGAATTTGAACTCTGGACTTGAAAAAAAACCATGTCATTGTCTAGTAGGAAATTTCCTGACAGACCTCTCAGAGGAGCACTTAAGGTATCAACTGTTTCTGCTACCAACCTTTCTTCTAAACCAGGAATGGGGAACCTGTTTTGGATTGGGGGGGCCAATGACCCACAGAAAAATCAGTTGGGGACCGCACACAAGTGAGAAGCAAACAAAACAAAAACAATCCTCACTATCATGGCCCCCGACTGAGAAGTAGAAAGCCACCTCCCCTCATACACCAGAGCCTAGTGGGGCCCAGGCTAGTAGTTCTTGTATGCTCCAACCCCACATGCTCCCCAGTGCTGGGGGGTGGGGTGGGCTAAGCCTTGGGGGCTGGATCTAGGCAAATCGAGGGCCACATCTGGCCCGTGGACCTTAGAGTTCCCCACTCCTGCTCTTAAACCAGTTCAACATGTGAAATGCTTTATTGGTAAACCTATTCCAATCCGCAACTCCCCCCCAAACAAAATTATAGTTGCAAAAGTGCAGTTTTGCCAGTGTCATCATGTATAAAAATATTAAAGGTTTTTGTCAACATAGCTGTGTGTGTCACTTTCAGATTAAACCACATCAAACCTCTCACCAATGTAGCTGTTCTGTCAAAACATCTGGCCTTAGTTTTAAGCTCTTGCAATTATGACAGTAATCTTCCAAATGCCATCAAATTGTAAAGTGACAAAGTATTTTTACCCAATCTATAGGCACAATTAAAAGGACACTGTGAATTTCAAATTTTGAAATTGACTACATTCCCAAAATTTCACTTCCTAATAGTACACCCTTTAAATGGCAAGTAAAAATAAAGCTTCAGAAGGGCTCTTTTGGTGTCCCATTTACACAGCAGTCTTTTTTTCGACAGGGAGTAGCATGAAGGAGAAATTGTCCATAGAAAATAGTCAGAGGCCCCAAATTATTTAATTTCACTGAAAAATGTGTATTCTCTAGCTCTGTTACATATATTAGGCATTCCAAATAACTAGTGGATTTAAAGACTTGCAGAGGTTATTCCGCCCCCCTGCAAGATGACTGTTCCTTTAACAAGAGTTAATTGGTTCTGCTGCTACATAGACTTGTGTGCAGCACTGAAACTTTCAAGTAGCACATCATTTTCGCATTGCAGCTTGGGCAAGATCAGGGACAGGTGGCTCTATGGGAGCGAGGGCACATGGCGAGCCATCTTAAAAACTGGCTCCCTGTGCGTACTGGGAGTCTGCGTGCAACTCTGCATGTTAATAGATGAGCCCTGGCTCATCAGTTAACCATGTACACGGTTATACTTTTACATCCCTACTTGAAGTAGCAGAGATTGTACCTGCCACAAACAGATACACCTTGCTGAGGTGGGATTAAAGACCAAAAGTTGACTTTATTTCTAGCATCTTTAAATTTGACACCACTAATCAGAAATGCTTATTTTAAAAAGCAAACAAAAAATACCCACCACCCAAGAAGAGGTCAGGAGCAGCCATAGCAAAAATTTCTCATCAAATTTCAACTGTTGCTCTATAGGTTGAAATGTTGTTAAGGCTTCTTTACATTTTGTCATGTGGTGCAACCTTGAAAACTTGCCATCTTCTAATCTATTTGACTATGTTAGAAAACTTAGTTTGTAAACTTAGTGCATTGATGAGTATGCTTTTCTTACTCAAACTTCAAAGCTCTGGGGTACATTCTGAATTATTTGGCTTCTAACTGACAAAATCAAACATCTTTTAAAGACAGACATTCTTAGCTTTATCTCTGCTTTCCTCTGCCCTTTTTTTTTTCCTCAGTTATTTGCTTCTTATTTTCTGCCTTTTTTTTTCACTCCTGTACATCTTTGAATCTCTAATCTTTATATTTTCTGGGATGTTTCCTGAATCTCTTTAAAGGTTTCATGAATTTGTAACTCTTAGAAGAAGAGTTGGAAAGACCTGGATTCTTCTCTGCCCTGTAAATTCTGCTTCTGTTGAAAGTTTTGTAGAATGCATTTGCATTTCACAGTGACTGGCTGCAGTGGTTTTCAAGACAGTTTGTTATAGCTTTCTCATTTCAGTTCATATGAAAGTACAGGCAGTCCCCGAGTTACGCGGATCCGACTTATGTCGGATCCGCAGTTATGAACAGGGTTTGCTCCCCGTCTCCCTGGTCTGCTGGAGACCAGCAGACCAGGGAGACGGGGAGCAAAGCCTCTGAGGATGCCGGCAGCGGGACAGCCGCGGCGCGTCTGGGCTGTCCTCTGCCTGCGTGCTCCCCCGCTGTCCAGCAGACCAGGGAGACGTGGAGCAAAGCCAGGGAGCACACGGGCAGCGGACAGCCCAGACGCGCCGCGGCTGTCCCGCTGCCGGCGTCCTCAGCGGCTTTGCTCCCTGTCTCCCTGGTCTGCTGGTCTCCAGCCGACCAGGGAGACGCGGAGCAAAGCCGCAGAGGACCCGGGCGGTGGGACCGCGGTGCATCTCGGTCCGCCGCCCGCGTCTCCCTGGTCTGCTGGGGGGAGCGGGGGGAGGGGCGCAGCTAGTACGCCCCTCCCCCTCCTCCTCCCCCGCCCCCCCCCCAGCAGACCAGGCTTTATTCCGGACGCCTGTTGTAGAGCAGCTGGGGCGCTGCCGGTTGGTCCCGCAGCACCACTCTGGGCGCTACTGGACCAACCCGGCAGCACCCCAGCTGCTCTGCCCCAGGCGTCCTGATTCAGCCGCTGCTGGTCAGTTTCAGCAGCAGCTGAATCAGGACGCCTGGGGCAGAGCAGCTGGGGTGCTGATGGGTTGGTCCAGTAGCGTCGAAGAGCGGCGCTACTGGAGCAACCCAGCATCACCCCAGCTGCTCTGCCCCAGGCGTCCCCAAGTCAGCCGCTGCTGAAACTGACCAGCGGCTGACTACAGGAAGCCCGAGGCAGAGTTGCTCTGCCCCGGGGCTTCCTGGAATCAGCCGCTGATCAGTTTCAGCAGCAGCTGACATGGGGACGCCTGGGGTTCTTAAGTTGAATCTGTATGGAACTGGCATCCAGATTCAGCCTGTTGAAACTGATCAGAGGCTGATTCCAGGAAGCCCCGGGGCAGAGCAACTCTGCCTCGGGCTTCCTGTAGTCAGCCGCTGGTCAGTTTCAGCAGCGGCTGAATCTGGTCGCCAGTTCCGACTTACATACAGATTCAACTTAAGAACAAACCTACAGTCCCTATCTTGTACGTAACCCGGGGACTGCCTGTAAGCTCCTGAAGTCTTATAAAAAGTATTCTCTGAGTTTAGTAGTCAAGGTCCAGAAGTATGCCTCTAATGTTATCCACTGAACCATTACTTTGAGGGTCCATAACTTGGGAATTAGTGGCTATGTAGGAAGAAGTCCAAGTTGCCACAGTGGCTTAGTAAAACCAAACATCAAGCTGATTACATAGGAGAATTACAGTGCTTTGCACTGAGGAAACTACTGATACTGTCATTCTTCCTGAAGGTATTTTGGAGTGGTTTTTTTTTTAAAGGAGTTTGATTCTTCCTTGGTGGTTGGTGTCAGTTTGGCTTTGTTCAGCATATTGAGAGAATTTGTGCTGTGTACAGGTTGAACTTTTGTAAACTGGAACTCTAGGCAAGTCTGTTCCAGGATCAGTGCCCCGGTGCACTGCACGGGGCTGGGAGCCTGACCTGATGCAAGAGAGTGGGGGGAGCCAGGAAGCCTGGTGTGCAGCTCAGCTGTTCTGGGTGGGGGCTGGGAGCCAGCACAGCTCAGCTGAGCTTAGGCGGAGATGTGACCAGGAGCCCGCGTGTGACTCAGCTAGGTTGTGAGGAGAGCCAGGAAGCCTGGCATGGGACTGGCAGCAGGGGGCCAGAAATGACCTCTCCTGGTCTGGCAAAATCCCTCATCTATGATCAGTCAGGTCTCCCGAGGGTGTTGGACCATGGAGGTCCAACTTATAGTTTGATACTGCATTTTTCTCTAGTAATTTGCCCAGGCAATGCCCTTTCGAAAAGATTCCACTTTTTAGAAGCCATAGTGCTAACGTTATTTTATAGTTACAGTGAACATATTGGCAGGCTCTTTCATTGGCAGTCATTTTATTTGTCTTATGAAATTATTCCACTCTTACATTACTGCATCACAGGCTACGGTGTATATTACTGGCTACCTATATAAACCCACCATACATCAGAGTGATTAAAGACAGGCATCCATTCCATAGCACAATGGCTTCTAAGGTCTGATACATTCTTTTGTACTGTGTAGGGATGTTAAAATGTGTTTATTTTGGTAAACACGTACATGCTGAAATTATCAGCGGGTACATGTTCATATATGGGGGGAGGCAGCTCTGCAGGAGCCCCTCAGCATTGCTGCCTCTGATACCGAGGCAGCCACTGGGGATGGTGTTGGGGGGAGGGACAGCACAGAGGGGGGTATGCATTTACTCACGGGAGTTGATATGCATGGGGATCCAGCTTAAAAACCAGCTCCCAGTGTATACCGGCTCCCAGCTGTCCCCCATGTGCTACTGCCTCTGATACAGAAAGAGGCAGCAGCAGGGAATGGAGCAAGCGAGGGGATTGTGTGGCGGGGGAAGGTCTTGTATGTAACCGTGAAGGTTAACTGGTGAGCCCAGGCTCATCGGTTTACCATTTACTGATGGACATTATCACATCTCTAATACTGTTTAATTCCCACTCAACTTTTAACTTCTGGGTTTCTAAAGGCCTCACTTCCTCCTAAAGATACTAAATACCTTGAACTCCCATTGACTTCATTTGGTAGTGCTGATTCTGCGGATACTTACCATGAGGGATGTAAGCGACTACTGACTCGACTAGTCACCCCCCCCCCTTGCTGCCTCTATCAGAGAGAAGCAGCGGGGGGGGGGAGTAAGGGGGAGCAGGGGCACAGCCCGAAACTGGTGGCACTTCCACCTTTGAAATGTAACAAAAGCTGGGCTCTTATACATTTCAGAAGCAAAGTGTGCATGCATGGTGCTCAAGGCCAGTGGGGGACTGCTTGAGTCCCCCAGTGGTTGGCCCAATGTTCCCTATGTTGCTTCCACCTTTGAAAGGTAGAAATTAGCAGGCAAGGGTCTTGCTACATTTCAAAGATGGGGGCATTCTTACTGACTAATAATCGAATAGTCAATACAAATTCCATTGACTGTTCGATTAGTTGATTAATCTAAATTTAACGTCCTTATTTACCATGCGAAAAGAACTCTAATTATATTATCTGAAACTTCAACATGCAATTTGCCACTTCTTAAACAGTGTATCTTTACAAATGCAAAGTTTTCTGGACTTTGGTGGGTGGGAATAATGTATTGTCTTTTTTTAGATAAATCCTGTGAACTGTTCCTGTTGTTTTCCTATCAGATGCCACTCTTATGTGAATCACACAGTTAAGACCAGTTCAGGTGCTCAAGCTGGCTGTACTAATTTTCCAGTTTGACTGATAGAGCTAACCTGGCTTTCTAGGCACATTGTGAAGTTTCTTTCCTAAGACTTTTGAAGAGAAGGTAAAGGCCACCAGGGTCCGAGCATAAGCATAATGTGATGCCAATCTTTAAAAATGGTTCTAGAGACAATCCTACCAATTGGTCTAATGTCAGTATACGGAAAAGTAGTTGAAACTGTAGTAAAGAACAGAATTATCAAACACATAGATGAATATGATTTGTTGGGGAAAAGTCAGCGTGGTTTTTATAAAGGGAGATCTTGCCTTGAAAAAAGAGCTAAATTCATGGAGGATAGGTCCATCAATCACTATTAGCTAGGCTGAGTAGAAATGGTGTCCCTAACCTCTGTCAGAAGCTGGGAATCGATGACAGGGGAGGGATCACCTGATGATCACCTGTTCTGTTCACTCATTCTGGGGCACCTGGCATTGGCTCCTATTGGAAGACAGGATACTGAGCTAGCCGGACCTTTGGTCTGACTCAGTTTGATCATTCTTATGAGTACTATGACACAACGCAGACACGTCACTGCTACTAAATTCCTATTTTAAAAAAAGAGAATTAATTATATTTACAAATATAAACACAACAATGCAAAACAGTGATTTTACACCAAGAAGGGGAACGAATCATAGACCCCCAAGAAGTCCCCTAGGAGTTTTATTTATGCTGTTGATTTTAAATGGAAGAAGCTTAGAAACTACAGTGATGCGCAGCGGTACTCAAGCACTTGAATTGGAAGTGGATTGGTTTTGCTGTGCAGATAGACATGATCTCTTGCCTACCCAAATAACCTTAGTAACCGGGCAGGGTTGTACCAACATCACCAGCTCATGTCATTATTTTCCCCAAGGCTTCCAATATTTAACCCGTTTTAAATGGAACATTACATACAGTGTATTTCTACATCAGTAATTCAATATCTTTTTATTAACAAGAAATGCATAGCATAGCTGTCCATTCCTACACTTAAAAATCATTTTAAGTAACTTAAACTGTTCCTAATCCTCAAGAAAGATGGCAAGAGAAATTCACTTTTAAATGAGTGGACACAACATATTTTAAATTCAAACATCTAATTTTAAAATTAAAATAGAATGATGTGGGTTTTAGAATGATAGAGAGGATGTATGTAGTGTTCATATAATATCCCAGGTTAGCTGAAGGGAATCCTTGTTGTGGCAAAAATGAGGTAGATCTGGGTATTTTCACTGTGCTCATAAAACATAATATTTGAACTTTCAGACAAATACAAAAGCCCAAATTCTAGCGACTCTAAAAGTAAAACACTCCTTTGTTTGAAAATGGGAAATTAAAACCGAAGCTACTATTGTTTCATAAGAGTAAATGCCATGTTAACTTCAGTCTTCAATAGACGTATATGGCATTTTGTCAGACAGTCTTTCCTACAACTTTTTAATGTGTAAAGATATTACAGTATGTTAGACTATTTCAATATATTTAAGAGTTAGAAAGGCTAACTATGCTGATGGCCTATTTAAAAGGTAATACAGTAAACTTCCGATAATCCGGCACCTTTAGGACCCAGGGGGTGCTGGATTATCAGATATGCCGGACTATTGGAAGGGGGGGCTATGAGGGGTTTGAGGTGAGGTGAGGGGGATGCTATCCCAGACATCTCATAGCCCCCCCTTCCGATAGTCCAGCTCTACCTCAGGCGTCCCTGATTCAGCCGCTGCTGGTCAGTTTCAGCAGCGGCTGAATCGGGACGCCTGCAGCAGAGCAGCTGGAGTGCTGCCGGGTTGGTCCGGTAGCGCTGACCCTTGGCGCGGCGAGACCAACCCGGCAGCACCCCAGTTGCTCTTGGGGACGCCTGGGGCAGAGCAGCTGGGGTGCTTCCGGGTTGGTCCCGCAGCGCTGCTCCTCGGCGCTACTGTACCAACCCAGCAGCACCCCAGCTACTCTACCCCAGCTCTGCTCCTGGCTTCCTGGAGTCAGCCGCTGGTCAGTTTCAGCAGCGGCTGAATCGGGGACAGCGGGGGTGCTGCCGGGTTGGTCCCGCAGCAGCCCCAAGGGGCAGCGCTACGGGACCTACCCGGTAGCACTCCAACTGCTCTGCCTCCGGCTTCCCCTATTCAGCTGCTGGTCAGTTTTAGCAGTGGCTGAATTGGGAAAGCTGGGGGCAGATCAGCTCCAATGGTCCGGCTGCCCAGAGCACTTCCGGGTTCCTGATGGTGCCGGACCATCAGGAATGTCGGACCATCGGAGTTTTACTGTACTATGCTTATTTTATGGAAGGGGATAAAACATGTTTGTTTCATACTGTAATTGTCCCTGGGAATAGTAATATGAGGGAGGGTTTTGGTAAGTTTGAGTTGCTATAATTAGATCACTTATTGAGTCCTTCTGTAAATGTCGTCTTTTTTCTTCCCTTGCTTCATGCAGCAAAAAGTTCCCCGATAATGTTGGGGAATCAGGTTTTCCAAACTAAGCCTTTTTCTGGTTTTTATAATACAAGAAAACTTGAAGTTCTCCAATATATCCTCTAAATCAGTGACACTCAAGATTGAGGCTTGCGAATTGCAAGTGGCTCATTATGTCTCCTGAGGCTCTTTGAGACACATGATATTAAAATACTGTGCAGTTTTATTAACCAACAAGGATGCCTTTACTATGTTCTTAACCAGTTGTAGTTGATAAAGTAATACTTGGTTAGTCATTTTGCAATGAGGAAAATATATATAAAATATAATAATAATCAGTTCTCCATACTATGGCGCTTTTAGATAATGTTGATCACTAATTTGACTCTTGAACAACTGAAGCCTAAATATCACTGTTTGAAAGTATCCCTGGAGCATAGAGCACTTCTGAGTGTCTGACACCACTAGTGTGGTGGTGTAGTGCTCGGTTGCCTCAATAACTCCTACGTGATTGTCTTGAAAGCACTCATCTTGAGAGAGACTTCTTTGCTCTCTACCAAAGAGTAATAGACTATTGGAACAATATATGAATGGATGGAGAGGAGTAGGTCTGCTGGTAATTAATTCAGTTTTGTGTGTGTTTAGGGATATGTTACAGTCACTGGTATTACACTTGTAACATCTCCAGAAGGCTGGAACCTCTATTCTATTCACTACAGTTGCATAAGGATTAGATAAATCTGTCAGAAGTCTATGCATTCCTAAGGCCATGAATAATGTAGCAAGGCCTGGGCGTAGCCCCGCTTTTCAGATGTGTATATGTAGCTTTGATTTAAATAGGTAGTTTGGTATATCCTGATGTGACATAACTCATATTATAGATGTGCTGGTATAATGTAAACTGATGACACATTTGTAACATAGAGGCCTTGGGATTTATATTGTGTGCAGAGGAGCTATTCTAGGGATTTCTAGAATAAACACAAACTCCCTTGGAAATAAGTTTTAGTTGGGGCAATAAAGGGAACTAGGTCTTGTAGGAAAGGTCTTTGCAGATCTGTCTGGATTTTGTTTTCTCTTGTGATATTTTTTTGGAGTTAACTTCAAAATGTTTTTTCACTAGAGTGGGTACCAATAACATTTGCCTATTAGCTTTAGGAAAGATTCCTTTCACAAGTTCACTTGGTTAACGTAAATTGACACAAAGCATGTAGTGCTCCATTTTGAGGAGCTAAGATGTTTAAACTTTTTACCCCTTATTTCCTAACTCTTTTGCTATTGGGGGAGTGACTTGTTTCCAAACTATCTAGTGTAACTTAGTATTTACAATGAAAATGAAAATGAAAATAAAATTTAGATTAAACTACCCATGTTAAGTTGCATGGTTAGTGTGCATGGGAAAACAATGGGTTTACAGCTTGTTTGGTCACTTTGGAAAAACACATGGTCTCATCCTTATATAATTCTATATGTTCAGTATTGGTCTTGGTCTGAGCATGTAACTTGAGTCATGTTCCAGTATTGGTTACTTCCCTTCCATTTGGGTAGAGTAATCTGACCCCAACTTGGTAGAGGTTTTTTTTGGTCTAGGATCTTGGCAAGTTAGACATATTTTTGCGTGTTCAGTCCAGACTGGTGTATACAGCTAAGTGGATAATCTCTCCTTTGTGCATTTATTTTGAAAATTAACTATGTACTGTAATAATAACTTAATTAACATCTGATCCCCTGTGAGACTGTAAGTGCAGCTGAGAACAGAACACTATTGAAGGATTTAAGTGGTGGTGGTGGTGGTGGGAAGTAGAAAAAAAAATCCGCCTAGTCTTTTCAGCCCCCACGTTGAATTTGTAGGGCTGGTAGCTTAAGTCTTATTTGTAAAGTAAATACATGACTGGGACACACATATGGAACTCAAAATATCACTTTTACGTAGACTAGCCACAAGTGCAGATCTATCCAGAAAAATCTGAGGGGCCACTTTCTGAAATGTAGAAGGATGATCAGATGTATAAAGTAGTATTTCTGGTAGTATCCTACCAAAGTTCCCTAAGTGGAAAAATGAGCTCTATGAAAAAAAAAATCCTGTATGTCAAATTTTAGAACAGACATTAACAAATTAATAATCTTGTCTTTACAGGAAAATGTTCATTGGAGGCCTTAGCTGGGACACTACAAAGAAAGATCTGAAGGACTACTTCTCTAAATTTGGTGAAGTTGTAGACTGCACTCTGAAGTTAGATCCTATCACAGGGCGATCAAGGGGTTTTGGCTTTGTGCTTTTTAAAGAGTCTGAGAGTGTAGATAAGGTAGTGTTATTCTCTAATCTAATTCATTAACCTTTAAATTAACAGTACAGAAACTCATTAAAATAAGGCTCATGCGTGTGTCTAGTCTACATAATCTGTAACAGGGATGGCCAAATCCTGGCCGGCAGACCAGATCTGGTCCACAGGGTTAGCTCTGAGTGGACCCCCACCACTATATTTATGTGCATGGCTGCAGGTACTGACAGTTGCAGCTCCCTTTGGCCCCAGATGGTTGTTCCCGGCCAGTGGGAGATGTGTGAAACAGTATTCTGTGCTGCTTCCTGCCGCTCCATTGGCTGGGAGCTGCGATCGCCAGTACCTGCGGCCATACAGGTAAAATATAGTGGTGGCCACACACCGGAGCTAACCCCGGCGGTAGCCTTTGTGTTATTGCCCATCCCTGGTCTATAAGATACATCTTTGAAAAGCAATATTGTTACATTGAAATGCTTTTACTTCAACCCTGTAACTGACCTGTCTAATGCACAGTGAACAGCATCTCTTGAAGCATGGTCTCATGTCCTTCACTTTAAGGGAATGGCTCTCAGCATGTTAGGTTAAGTTCCCTTTAAGTTGCGCGGCTTCACAGATTCCCTTTGAGCCCTTGCAAGGGCTACTAAGCTCCACGTAAGGGCTCGGAGATGGAGAGGGGAGAGACACCTCTACCCAAAGCTGCCATGGCTGGGGAGAGGAGCCCCTCTCCGTGGGTCACAGCACAGAGCTGTTGTGGCCAGGGCAGAGGTGCCCCAGTCCCAGCACAGAGCTGCTGCAGCTCTGGCTTCTAGCCAGGGGACCACAGGACACCATGTGCTGCCTCCTCAGCTCTGAGCACTGGCTCCACACTCTCCTTGGCCAGGGGGAACTTGGAGGCAGTGCTTGTGGGTAAGAGCAACACAGCATGGAGCCTCATGTGTGCCCCCCTTTGTCAGACCTACTGGCCGCTTTCAGGGTGCAGTGCAGTGCCCGGGACAGGCAGGCACTAGACAGCCTGCCTTAATGCCACTGACTAGGAGTCACCAAGGTAAGCCCAAGCCCACTCCACCCTTATCCCCCCCCCCGCAAACTGGAACCACATCCTGTACCCCAATGCCCACCAAAAGCCTGTACCCCTTCCTGCACCCCAGGCACCAGCTCTGAGCCCATTCCCCAACCTGGCACCCCTTCTTGTGTCCCAAACCCCTCATCAAGGGGTCCACCCTAAAGCCCTCACCCCGTCCTCCACCCCGAACCCTTGCCTCAGCTCACAGCCCCCTCCCAAATTCCGAATCCCTTCACCCCACTCCCCCAGTTTGGAGCACAGGAGGGGGCTCCAAACTAGGAATGTTAAATACCATTTAATCAACTGGTCGATGGAATTTCCATTGATTAGTCAATTAGACAAGTGGGGGGAGTACAGAGCTACAGCAGGATTAGTGCCTGGCCCTGGGAGCTAATCCTGCTGCAACTCTGCCTTTTAAAGCTCTTCCTCTTGTACTAAGAGATATTAGCCTTTTAAACGTATTAAGATCCTAAAGCACAAGTGGGGGGGACTGGGTGTAAGCCAGGACAGCTGATTCCTGGCTTGCACCTGATTTTTCCCCTCTGCGCTTGTGCTTTTTAATCATATTAAGAGCACCAGGCTCTTAATACATTTAAAAAGCTAAAGTGCAGCAGGGGGACCAGGTGTGAGCCGGGACTGCTGATTCCCGGCTTGTGCCTGGTCCCCCACTAGGCCTGTCTCCCGTGCCCCCCGCAGAGATGGTGCTGGAGGGAACTGGCTTTTAAGCTGGCTTCCCCCCAGCACTGGCTCCTGCTCCCCCCTTGCTGCAAGTGGGGGTTGAAAGTGACTAATCATTTACATCCCTACTCCAAACCCTTCATCCCAAGCCCCACTCCAGAATCCTCACCCTCATTTAGAGCTGTCACCTCTCCCCTGCATCCTGCCCCAGACTGGAACCCCAATCTGTTGGCTGCATCCCAGCCATACTCTGTCCGTGTGCAAAATGACTTTTGCTATTTGATATATCACCTCCATATGAGTGCACACAATTAGTCATTCCGCACATAGGCATAACCAGGGCCTGACAAATGGCGGCGAGATCTACTCGCCAGCCCTGCACTGTGCATGCGCCAGACCCGCATTGCGCATGCACACGCCTCTGGTGAACAGGGCAACCGGCTGAAATCTGCTTGCCACAGGCAAGTAGATCCAGTGATTTGTCAAGCCCTGGGCATAACAAATTACAGGAAATACTGATGTCAAGTCATAGTCTTTGTTACACTACAGGGTAGGCTGATGTAATCTGCTTTGCATCAACCTAACTGTGGAAGTATCTTCATTTCTATTTAGCCTCTACCAAAAGTGCCTCTGTAGGCAGATTTAGTAACACTCGAGCAGTGTAGAGTCAGTTGACGTAGTTAAGTTGATGCAGTTCAGTATAGACTCTACTTTGCTTACCTCAGCTTTACTGCCTTTAAGAAGCCATCCCACAGTGCCCCATCCTGAAATTAACAGAAGTGCTTCTGGTGAGGGGATGCACCACTGACACAAGGAGCCAAGTGTGTGCGTGCATAGAAGCAAATTAATCACTGTGATGGCCATATGCTAACTCAAGTTAGCTTGACATTTTATGGTTTAGATAAGGCTTCAGATGCTACAATAGTAAATGCTGTTGAGAAACCTTCTATATCCATAAGACTCTTCATTTTTGCTTTTTACCAAAAAAATCCTGAGTTTTACAAAAATTATTTGTTTTATACCAATTTTCACCTGAATATTGGGCCATTCAGAAATAGGACTGTTAAAAAAAATCCAATACATTGTTAGGTAGATGTGTTTGTTATTAATATGTTAAAGCCAAGGCAGAGAAGTAACATATTTTATTGGACCAACCTCTGCTGGTTAAAGAGACGAGTATTTGAGCTTCTTGGTACGTTAGTCCCATGATATTAAAGAGAATTACTAACATGGCTAGAACAACACGGCAAATGATAATAAATTAGTCTTAAGTCTAATTGCGAGTCTCTGTTAAGGCAATGTAATTTAATGTAATGGAAGATATACGCGCTTGCTTATGTGTATATACTGTTAACAGTTCCTGAAATAAACGGCAGTATTATACTGCTTTTACACTTTCAGTTAATCTTTGTTTTCTCTACTTGTTCTCTCGCCTGGTTCCACAATGTTAACCCCCATATTGTCTCAAAAAATTGAAGTCAATTAATAAGTTTAAAATTTCCCAGAAATTGATCAAATATAAAACAAAGGGCTATGGATATCCAGTATTGTGGAACTATTTGCTCAGTAAGAGGAACAAAGCTTAGGTGGTTTAAACAGATGGTAGTTCAGCAAATGCTTATACGACAGTTGACATGCTAGGCAACCGTTCGCTTCCTCCCCTTGCTGCTTCTATCAGAAAGGCATCAAAGGGGTGGGTGAAGAAGAGAGGGTGCTTCAAAGTGGCAGCATGGCATGGAGCCCAGGGCCAGAGCCCAGTCTCCAGGTGGTGCTGCCACTTTGAAATGCGGCGAGCAGCCCAGGGCCAGCTGGGAGTCTCCAACTGGCCCCAGTCTGCATGCAGCATTTCAGTGTCAGTGCCCATGAAGCCTGGGGTCAGCTGGGGACTCCCCCCGCTGACCGTGGGCTCCATGCAGCGCTGCTGCTTTGAAATGCTGTGGGGAGCATCTGGCCAGTGGGGGACTACTTGAGTCCCCCGCTGGCCCCGTGTTCCCCACAGTGCTTTAACATGTGAAGTGTAGCAACAGCCCTGGGGCCGAAGTGCCCTTATCGACTAATTGAATAGTCGATGCAAATTGCATCAACTATTTGATTAGCCAATTAATTGAAATTTTACATTCCTAGTAGAAAGTGATTTGATCTTTTTCAGGCTTTCTTTTAAGAGTACCGCTTTTGAATACTGTGTCCCTTAATTTCCTTTTATGGCACTTGGCTCCAGAGTGATAAGTGCTTAAATGAAGGGTTTGGGGAGGAAACAGTCATGTATTTTGGAGCCATAGTACTTTGTTATGCATCTGTAAAAGTGCACAGTTTATGCCCATCTCTAGTTAACGCTGTATCTTTGGCATTATACTTTACTGCAATTTTTGGTAAAGTTTTAAGTCAAAAAAATTTTTTTAACTTCAAATTATATAGGTCATGGACCAAAAAGAACATAAACTGAATGGAAAAGTGATTGATCCAAAAAGAGCTAAAGCTATGAAAACAAAAGAACCTGTCAAAAAGATTTTTGTTGGTGGACTATCTCCAGATACACCCGAGGAGAAAATAAGGGAGTATTTTGGAGGTTTTGGTGAGGTATGTGACACAAGCTGTTTCATCAACTTCTATTTTGAATAGGTCTGACATTGAAGCATTCTAATTTTTGCAGTGATGCTGTTTTAACATGTTTTTAGAATATTGGGGCTTAACATCATTTGTTGTGCTAATGTATATTTTGAAATTTTCTAGACTAAGTGAGTATTCAGTATTGGTTTTGAAAGCAGTTCAGGCTTGCCTTGAAAAAAGGGAGTAAAACACTTGTATTTTATTTTCTCACTTTATCTTCATAGTAAACTAAATTTAACCAGCGTTGCTCGGGTCCTTAACTCAGATAAGTTGGTTCCTCCCCCTCTCCCCCCCATTTAAAACATTGTTCCCTTTTGGGAGATAGACCCACATATAAACTTTCTGAAATATATAGTAAATAGCTTTCCCTTTCTCTACCCCGCCCCCTTGGGGTACAGGGTTATAGCTGTCCTGGTCCCCATCTCTGGCCCTTTGCTGCCCCCTGTGGTCATTCTGCAGTATAACTGTCCCTCTTACCAGATACTTTTCTTTCCATTTATGAGAAACAATCTAATTCCAGACATATCCCATTGTCCTGGCAAAACCAAACCCTGATCTTGCTTTAAGTTCAGATAAGAGGAAGCTGCATAGCAAATTTGGTGGTCTTAGCTCTTATCGTTTAGAGCAGGAGTGGGGAACGTAAGGCCCAGGGGCTGGATGTAGCCCCTGGGTTGCCTGCATCTGGCCCCCAAGGCTTAGGGAACTTGTGTTGGCACTCTAGCCCATCCTCCCTGCAGCTCCTGACTGATTTTTCTGTCGGTCAGCAGAACCTGACCCAAAAAAGCTACCCATTCCTGGTTTAGAGGAGTTCTTGAACAAACGGACTCACGGACAGACATACAGAGAGATTCTTATACACAAACTGTCTAAAATATAATAGATGTAGGCAATAAATAGTTTTAGTGCTTGGGCTGGTAAATCGTCATAAATTCTATAAACCTAGATTAAATGGCTTCCTGTTTCCCCACTGACCTGGCAAATCTTGCTAACGTGAACCTTTCAGCTCATGTCAACACAACAGTCAAAAATCCTGGTCGCAGACTGGTTGTCTTCTACTGGTTGGGGGGCATTGTTCCCTCAAATTCCGGAATTAGAAATGTAGTTCCACTTTGTAATGTACTGCTAACCTTAACTGGTCTTCATTAAATTGGAATCTACTTTATAACTAGGGTAAGGAGATATGTTATACATTCCTTTACTTATGTTAGTGTATTTGCAGTCAGGTTCTTAAACCCATTACATATATCTGTAATATGTAGTTCCAAAATTGTTGTCTTTCAATATAGTTTGTGCCAGGATAGGTAATGTAGGAGCCAACACACTGGAACTACATATTACGGAAATAAGAAATATTTAACACATTTATATTTAAGATGAACTTAGGAATATGTATAGAGATCAGTTAAAATGTTGTGTATGTATACTGTAGTCATGCAAATATCTTTGAAAGGGTAAATCAGTGTCACTGTTGAGCTAAGTCCCATGCCAAATCCCTTCTTCCCTGCAGATTTCTTTGCTTCCCCACAGAGAATAACAAGGAAGCCACAGAGCAGAGTGGCGCTGGGGGTGCTTGCACTGGCAGAGTCTGGTGCAGCTTTACTCCCAACTTCCTGTCCACAGGGGTGATCTCCCATGTCCGTGCAACCACTGCTCCCGACTGTCATGCTGAAGCCTCCAAATTTATGTATTTACAAAATGTGCAGAATTTTTTTTTACACAATTCCCTTAGGAGGAGTAGGAATGTTTCCCTTTGTCATGAGGAATTGCTATGAATTTGAATGCTTTGTCAATAATACTGAGTATTAACTGGTAGGGATGTTAAATAATGGTTAATTGAATAGTTGATTAACCTCATGAATTCTTATTGGTTACTCAACTATTCTATAGTCCCCGGGGGCGGGGCTGGCAGCCAGTGCACTCCGACCTCACTCCTGTGGAACCCTCTGCCACTCCATGCTGCTGCCTCTGTAACAGAGGCAGCAACATGGGGTGTCAGGTGGGAACTGGCTCGCAAGGGGAGCGTTTAAAAATCAGCTCCCTATCGCCCACTGCTGCTGCCTCTGATAAAGAGACAGCAGCATGGGGTGGCAGCAGCCCTTGTCTAGGGGATGTCTGAGCTCCTGAACCTGATGCGAGCTGGAACTGAGCTGGGCTGCCTGCCCCCCGGGTGGCTCCTAATACACTTCAAATGCAGAACCACAGCAGGAGTAGGTCCTGGACCCAGTGTGAGCCAGGACTGAGAGGGACTGCTTGCTGAAAAATTTACTGGCAGCGGGGAGGGAGAGAGAAATGCGTGTAGTCTATATCATTAACCTATAAGCTTTAGCTTATCAATTAATTGGTTAATTGACTACACCAGCCATGAGCCACATGCGGCTCTTGCCCCCCCCCTCCCCAAAGGGCAGCCCCCCCGCCAGCTCCGCCCCAGCCCCTGGCTTCCCTGTGCTTACCAGGTCGGAGCTGTGGGGTTTTAAAAATGGCGCCCAAGATGGGGGAGCCGTCTTAAAGGGGCAGCCTCCTTTTAAAAATTTTTTTAATTTTTTTTTTTGTTTTGTTTTGCTCGACAATTCTGTTCTGGGGTTTGTTTGTTTGCTTGACAACTCTGGTGCAGCTGTTCACATTTTTTCCGCCGCTGTTTTGGCTCTCTTTATTAAATGGGTTGGCCACTCCTGGACTACACCATTACTTCCCTAGTAACTGAAAAATACTGTGAAGCAAATCTTGCTGATGTCATTATTCAAGACTTTATATAACATGTAAAGCTTGTAAACTAAACATTTGTATGTGAACATGACATATATCAAAATGCCTTTGCATGGAAACTTGCTACCTGCATATATCAGCTAAAGGTTAAATAGGTTCAGTTAACTAATGAGCTATACAGATGTAACGGTGTGTGATTATTTGTATTTAAACTTAGTAAAGTATGGAGAGTTGTTTGATAAGAATGACATTGAAATATACTGACTTGTTTTCACCAGGTGGAATCTATAGAACTCCCTATGGACAACAAAACCAACAAAAGGCGTGGGTTCTGCTTTATTACTTTCAAGGATGAGGAACCAGTGAAGAAAATAATGGAAAAAAAGTACCACAACGTCGGTCTTAGTAAAGTATGTTAAAAATCTTAATAGAGAAACTTTGAATTGGTTGTGGTAAAAGAGCAAATAACTTTCTCTGTGTTGAATACTTTAAGAGCTGCCTCCATTTTATGTGTGGAAATAAATGGAAATGTAGTTTTAAGATAGAGTTTTAGCTCATTAATGTTTGCCTTATACAGGCACCAAGTATACAGGCAGTCCCCAGGTTACGTACAAGATAGGGACTGTAGGTTTGTTCTTAAGTTGAATCTGTATGTAAGTCGGAACTGGCATCCATATTCAGCCACTGCTGAAACTGATCAGTTTCGACAGCGGCTGAATCTGGACACCAGTTCCGACTTACATACAGATTCAACTTAAGAACCCCAGGCGTCCCCAAGTCAGCTGCTGCTGAAACTGATCAGCAGCTGATTCCAGGAAGCCCGGGGCAGAGCACTAGCTGCATCCCCCCCACAGCAGACCAGGGAGACGGGGAGCAGCTTTTCTCGCCCCGGAGGAGAGAAAATCCCCGTTCGTAACTGCGGATCCGACATAAGTCGGATCCACGTAACTCGGGGAATGCCTGTACCTCGGTTTCTGAGGCATGTTGGGAAACACTGTACATGCCTTCCTCTGCAAAAGAGACTCTAGCATTCTATGGCAGTCTAGCTTCCAACAAGAGGTTGTGGCCTTAGGCACTTTATCATCCTTTCTCATTCAGAGGTCTGGCAACTACATACTCGCTTATCCCCAAAGCCCTGAATTTCCACTGGTAGGACTCAGTGCACCAAACTTCCCTACCATCCTCCTCCTCTGGGTTAGACTTACCTCTTGTCGTCTTCCTCCCAAGTTGCCACCTCCCTCAGGGCCCTCTACAGCTTCCTTCAGAAACCCAGAAATCTCTCCCCTCCACTTCTCTGTACTCTTCTCCCATATATACTTTATGTATAATTTTGGAAAGTGTGGTTTCTTGGAATCAATGTTCTGTGGGTTGAAACTCTCTAAATTGGGAGAGTCTGGCCCATCAACATCTGTGGTCTGGCACAGATGTTTCTAGACCAGAGAGCCCCAGTGGAGTGCCAGCAGCAGGGACCCCTGGGACTGGGAGCCCCAGCGTGCAGGTAGGGAAGCAGCCAGTAGGCCTCGGCTGGGAGTACGGGGGCTGGTGGCAGGGGGTCCAAAATGATTTCCTGTGGTCGGGCAAAATCCCTCATCTAGGACTGATTAGAGCCAAAAGGTGCCAGACCAGGGAGGTCCAACCTGTGCTTGCATCCTAGCTTAACTATTCAATCACTGGAAAATGCTTTCTTGTTAGTCAATACTCAAGTAAGGTGTAAATCAGTAAAAATTGTCTTAAATTAGTACTAAAACAAAATGGAAACTTGCTTTCTATTGGATCCTGGATAGTTGAGGAATATATAGTTCAGATGTTTCATCACCTTGTGTAAGTACAGCCAATAGCAAAAATAATATAAAATCAAAGCTAAAGTTTTACATAGCTGTTTATATGCTGGCAGCTGAGTTGAACATTCAAAATATAACCGAGGAAAACTAGTGATTCTTTCGTAATTCAAATCTGGTCCAAACTTTCTAAAGCTATAGTTTGTCATTCAGATGAAAAATGAAGGATGGGGGAACAAAGTTTAATTTCAGCATTTCTTTTAAGAATTAGTGTCTACCCCAGAAATGCTGGAAACAGTTTGTCACTGAATTTTCACACACTGTGAAATAGAGTAGGTAACTGTTTTTAGGTTGAAAAACCTTTAAAAACAATGAAGAGTCCTGCAGCACCTTAAAAACTAACAAAAAAAAGTAGATGGTATCATGAGCTTTCATGGGCACAACCCACTTCTAAAGATGAATTTTAGGTTGAAGTTATTTGTTATTTTTCCTAAGTCTCCACTGTGACCAGTTTTAATTCTGTGCTCCTCTATTAACTAAAGTACTAACTTATAGTCAGTAAGCTATAAATTACTTTGAACGCTGCTCTTTTAAGTTAGGTTTGATTTTAATTTTTGATCTTCCAGTGTGAAATAAAAGTAGCAATGTCAAAGGAACAGTATCAGCAGCAACAGCAATGGGGAAGTAGAGGAGGATTTGTTGGAAGAGCTCGTGGAAGAGGTGGTGGTAAGCTCTTGCTCAACTTTTTATTAATTTTAGAGAGGTGGCTATATTCTTTCAGCTTTCTAATTTTGTCAATTTACTACTCTGCTTCAGGCCCCAGTCAAAACTGGAACCAGGGATATAGTAACTACTGGAATCAGGGATATGGCAACTATGGCTACAACAGCCCAGGGTACGGTGGCTATGGAGGATATGACTACACTGGTTACAACAACTACTATGGATATGGTGACTATAGCAGTAAGTACTGAGCTTTCTATAGAACATGTTATCTGACTTCCCTTCTCACTCTACAAGTTTAAAACAGATGTCAGATGACTGCAAGCACCCTAAAGAGGTATTTTAAATCATGTTTAGTGTCTTTAATTTCTTGGAAGCCAGAATAAAAAAAAAATCCATACCTATGATCACTCCCAAGTTCTCATAGAAACCTGTTTTTGGCTTGAGCTTGATGGACCATATGGGACCTGTAGGCTTTTTTAATGACTGTCCCTTCTTTTAGAGGACTTATGTATATTCCCACTTATAGACTCATAGACTTTAAGGTCAGAAAGAACCATTATGATCATCTAATCTGACCCCCTGCACAACACAGGCCACAGAATCTCACCCACCCACTCCTGGAATAATCCTCTCACTTATATCTCAGATATTGAAGTCCTCAAATAATGGTTTGAAGACCCCAAGATGCAGAGAATCCTCCAGCAAGTGATCTGTACCCCATGCTACAGAGGAAGGCGAAAAACCTCCAGGGTCTCAGCCAATCTACCCTGGAGGAAAATTCCTTCCCAACCCCAAATATGGCGATCAGCTAAACCCCGAGCATGTGGGCAAGACTCACCAGCCAGACACTCAAAGTTCTCTATAGTAACTCCTATCATCCCTCCATTGGCCTATTTACCACCAATAGTGAAAGATCAATTAGTTGCCAAGATCATGTTATCCCATCAAACCATCCCCT
Organism: Pelodiscus sinensis; assembly: GCF_052426305.1. NCBI lineage: Eukaryota > Metazoa > Chordata > Testudines > Trionychidae > Pelodiscus > Pelodiscus sinensis. The sequence continues at coordinate 125,265,082 of NC_143055.1, forward strand.
TCATAAACCTATCTAGCTTAATCTTGAAGCCAGATAGGTCTTTTGCTCCCACTACTTCCCTTGGAAGGCTGTTCCAGAACTTCACTCCTCTAATGGTTAGAAACCTTCATCTAATTTCGAGTCTAAACTTCCTGATAGCCAGTTTATATCCATTTGTTCTTGTGTCTACATTGAGACTGATCTTAAATAATTCCTCTCCCTCCCTGGTATTTATCCCTCTGATATATTTAAAGAGAGCAATCATGTCCCCCCTCAGCCTTCTTTTGGTTAAGGTAAACAAGCCAAGCCACATTTTGGCAGTGAGCTGTGACAGTGCCTTGGAAAACTGTGCCCATCAGGAGATTCACAAGAGAATTTGCCCTATCTTATATATTTCTTAATTGCCTCGATAATCTGTCACCACAGAGAGCAAATGGAACCTGCTTTTGTGTCCTTACACTAAACTAAATCATCCCTTTGCCTACCCTCAATCTTTCTTTATTAGCTTTTAGTGTTATATAGGATAGTTCAGAATAGATGACCCTTTCCTTATCCTTTATCAGAACTGCTGGGCCCTAATCCCCACAGGGCTTTAAGACTTGTACCCACTTTTGGCACCTTCTATGCATGAGTGAAACCCATTTGGGAAAGCCAGAGTATGATCTGCTGCACAGTCACTTTCTGCATCAGATGCAGGAAATGTGAGGGTTCAGACACACCTGGCTTCTTGCTACCTATAGCCTGATACCTTGATGGGTCTATGTAGGACATTGCGACTAGTCTTAGTGCTGAGATCTTCAGCCATTGGATCCAAGATGCACTGTGGCATTCCATCCTTAATGCCACTTTCTACCATAGATTCAAGGTTTTAATCTCCTCTGTGCTCTACTGGGAACAAATCCCTCATTCTGCATTAAATAGACCCAAAGAGGTATCAAAGAGAAGATCAGAACCTCCTGCCAAACCTCAGTAGCATTGTCACTGTTGCAGAGATGAAAACCTCAGTACCTGTACGATGCTTGGCACAATTGCCAGGGTGGTCTTTTTTGTACCCTGACCCATGAGTCCCTGGAAGGTTGCTGAGCATCACTGTCACTACTTCTGCCTATTCCTCTGAGTTGGATGCTCTAGCATCAATTAATCTAAATTGCAAGGAGTCCAAATACCAATAGCTGTTTTCATCTATGTTGGAATGGGGTCCACTGTTGACTCCACTAGCCACCCCAATGTTTGCTTTCCCTCAAAAGAACAAATGGGGATAAACTGTCCATCAGTACATTTAGGCTTGAAATTAGACAAAAGTTTCTAATTCTAACTATGAGAAGAGCGAAGTTTATGGTGTGTTAGCATGCTTTTTTGACATCCATTGTCTTTCTTCTGTTGTGCTCACTTCTGCCATTTCTTAGAATTATGAAATCTGTCATTTCATCATCACTTTCATCCAAACTGTCTTCCATGTTCAGATTTGCAACCTGTTCTTCCCTGTTGGTCACAATCAAGTCTAACATGTCTGTTTCCTTCGCTCTTTCTGAAACAAAAAGGTGTCCCCAATACATTACAAGAAAGTACTGGGAATTGTGTGTTGCTTTTTCATTAATGGTCTGGGTAGTTAGTCCCCCATTGCTAGCAAGTCTTCTGTTTTGGTATTTCTGTTCTTGAAATGCCTCATTCCCCTCCTTTTCCTAATTTGGTGGTCTATCGTTGATAGCTATTTCCTCTTTCCGCCCCCCTTTATATTTTTATTCTGAGACTCTCAATTGGTTTGCCTCTCACTTCCTTTTGGGCCCCAGGTCAAATGTATATGTTCTGGTATATAATACAATGCCTCTTCCCTTTTTCTGTCTGTTCTTGATCAAGCTATACTCCTCTGTAACAGTATTCCTGTCATAAGATTTATCCCACCAAGTTTCTCTAATGCCAGTTGAGTAATTTAGCTTATGTTTATACTGCTGCTTCTTTATTCTTATTGACTACTTGCATTTGTGTATCGATATCTAATACAATGAGCAGAGTCCCCCACTGATTTCCCTCTTCTTCCTGTGACCCTATTGTAATTTTCCATGTCTTCTCCTCCCTCTTTCTCCCCACCATCTAACCCTTTGTCAGGATTGCCTTTTTAAATCTTATCTGTGGGCTTCAGTCAACTGCCCCTTTTGTATTAAGGAGATACCCTTCAGTCTCCAGGTTTTTTAAGGACATGATAAATGCATGCATCCTTTCTTTCCCCGTTACAGAGCCCTCAAGGATCTTAAATCTTGTTCTAATGAAGCTAATGGGCCTTTTGCTCAAGCCTCTTTCAAGCATATATCCATTTAAATTACTTCCTGGAAAGCCTAGTGCATTGGTGACGGTTCCGCCTTGAACTATGGTCAGCAAGCTCCAATCCCAGCTTCATGCCTGACCCTGCGCCCTCCATGCTAGCCATGGATGCTAGGGCATA